>NC_048300.1:99705180-99836656 GCF_013100865.1 Trachemys scripta elegans
GGTTAACATGGAACGCAAACCAATAATTCTATGTTATGTTGGGGGGGGGGGGGGGGATGGGGAGAGGAGAGATTTGGAGACTTTTTTACAAAGATATGCCCATACAATGGTTGAAACTAAAATGTAAATGGATCACTAGAGGTATGTGGAGTCATCTAACCATGATATTTCATTGCAAGAATAGAACATATTTATTTTATAATAATAAATTGAGTATCACCATAAAATACATTTGTTAGTATTAACTGTACAGTAAATTGGAAACTGCCTCAACAACTCCAGTGAATTAATGTTGAAGTTACCAATCTGTCCCCCCTTCACATCATAATACATTAAATCCAATAAAATTGCCTGGAGGGGCAGGGTCAGTGGGTGTAACAAAGTGATTTTGCAACTGGCAGAGGGACTTGAGAGTGGTTGTGGTAGGGAACCCGCAACTCCCATTCTGAACGCAGATAAATCAGAGGGCATATTGAACTTGCTGTGTGAGTAAAAAAGGACTCCAAGCTTCCTTCAATGATTCTGAAGTAGAACAGAATCACTCTGGCTATCAGTGATTAGGTTTGAGCAGTGAGTCTCAACATTTGGTAAGTCTTTCCAAAGTTTAGGAAATGTACCTCACATGGGCCAAATACCACATTATTTCAAAACCAAATTTCTTCAAACCAGACAAAGTATGCACTCCTTATTCAGGATCATGCACTGGCCAAGTTTTAAAATGTTAAAATAAATCTGAGTTATTTAACCACAAAAAAGACAAACATTTTTTAGCAGATGAAAAATAAAATACTTTTGCCTTCTGACTCCTCCCTGTACACATTTGGATAATTTAAAAAATAGCCTAACAGCTGTATAATCAACAATGCAATAAACAAAAAACAAAAACAAAGTTCTAATTTTGAGACTAAATAGGAACTTCAGTCCAAAAGATATGTTTTGGGTAAAAGCTGTGAGCAACGGAAAATAAGAGTTTGGCAACTGAAAGAAACTCAGTAAGTTTAAAAGCAGATGGAATTTATCATATATACCCGCTTATCCTTATCCTCTCCCCTCCCCCCAAAAACCCACCTACATTAAGATATAGTTAAGTTTAAGAATATGTACCAGTAATTTTTTTTACCCTCCAAGGTGCTGCAATTATCCTAAAACCAAGCATTACAAATCCACAAAATTTAGAATTAAGGATACACTTAAAAGAAACCCAAACATATTAAAATAAGCACATGTAAAGCACCCAAACAACTTTAACTCTGCCCTGCAGTAAGGGCTCACCATATGATTATGATTATGGCATTTTAGTGTTTGTGGTCCCAGATACAATTAAATACATTTTTAAAACACACTAGATTCCCCCCCCCCCTTCCTTTTTGCCCCCCGATAGCTGTGTTATAGGAACACAGAAATTGCCATACTGGATCAGATCCACAAACAATCTAGTCCAGTGATTTCTGATGATGGCCAGCATCAGAGGCTTCAGAGGAGCTTGCAAGAAACACTGCATTAGGCAGATGCAGAATAACCTACCTCCCACATTAGGTCTCATTCTTTTAATAGTTAGAGTTTGGCATAAAACCTGGTAGCATGAGGTTTAATATCGCCTCTAAAATGTGTTGTATTAACTATAAAAACTCTGGATATTCTTGTTATGCATATAAATATCTAAGCTCTTTTTGAATTCTATTAAATTTTTGGACTCAGCAACATCAGCAATGATCTAATTCAGATTTATGCAAAAAATATTTCTTTGTTTTCACTTCTGAATTTGTTGCTTTTCAATTTGACTGTCCCCTTTCTCCTAAGACAGGGAGAAAACAGAAATGTCCCATCTACATCCTCTATTCCATTAATTGTTTTATATACTTTTTGGAAATCTCCTTTCTAAGGTAAACAAACCTAATCTTTTCAATCTCTCTTCATAGGAAAGTGTTTCCATGCCTCTAATCATTTTTGTGACCCATCTCTAGCCCTCCTCCCCCGCCCCCCTAGAAACACTCTGAAATATCCTTTTAAAGAAGGGATGACCAAAGTATTACAGTTGGGAGTAAGCCATAAGCATTATATTTTTCTCCATCCGGTTGCTTATGCAAACTAAGGTTCCAATCCCACAATGATATACACCGCTACCTCGATATAACACGAATTTGGATATAACGCTGTAGAGCAGTGCTCCAGGGGGTCGGGGAGGGGGAGCTGCGCACTCCGGTGGATAAAAGCAAGTTCGATATAATGCAGTTTCACCTATAATGCAGTAAGATTTTTTGGTGCCTGAGGACAGCGTTATATTGAGGTAGAGGTGTACTTAATTTTACTACAGTCCAAAAGTGAGGTTGAGCATGCAGGTAGGTGTTTGAAGGATAAGGGCTTCACATATTTGTTATTCTGACTGCAATTGCACAACGAGTAGATATCTTCACTGAGCTGTAGGCAGAGATGCCCAATTCTTCTTCTCAAGTCCAGGTTGTTCCTTTACTGAATTTTTTAACAGACACCTAATAACCAGAAGTCAAAATTTATTAGGCCCTAAGCATTGCTAAGTAAGATAGGAGTTCTCAATGTTCAGGGGCAACTCCCAAGTGAGAAACCAAATCCCCACCTCTTCCCACCAGTTTGCTGAGAGAAACAAAACATTAATAAATCATCAGTGATATTTCCTCATTTCTTTTCTTAAAGAAAATAGACTGAATTGTTTACATTCCCTTAAACCCAGAAATTTTAGTTTCCATGATATTGCAAAAGCAATAGAACATATAGCTATGATACTTGCTAAGGTCACACACATTCTGTTTTGTCTGATGTTTGATTCCTAATAGCCTCATAGGGAGGCTAAGTTGCTTAATACCACACATAGCACAGAATGAGATCCTCTTTATGCTTTATATTAAAATTGTATTATTTCAGCCAAAGGTGACTCCTTTTAAAACAATGAGAACACTTTACACAAGAGCTTAACGGCTCAAGATGTCATTTTACATCAAGATGATTATGAAGCTCATTTTCCAATTACTTCTCTTCTGTTAAACTTGAAACAATGTATTTAGTGCTTGTCCCTAAAGGAACCAATAATACTCTGTAAACTGAAGAGCTAGGCTTAAAATGAAGGCACCCACTTGATGTTAACCTTTTGATCAAAAATATACACAGTGGAAAGAAAGCCAAGCAGTTGTAACTTCTGAAATAAAAGCCATAGTTAGTCATACATTCCAGCTGCAAGAACACACAAATTTCCAAAGTCTTAATTGGACCTGCTAGAAGAGCGCTTAGGTATTCTTTGTCAGAAAAAAAGTGACCTACAAATTTTCATTACTACTTGTGATACAGATGTGAGATATCTGAAGATGAACAAAAGATGCTGATTACTCACTTTTAATCTCACTTCTGTTTCAAGCAATTTGTTTAATGTATAATTACAAAACTATATTACCTTTGCTCTAATGTTCTTAAAATTAATGAAATATTTTAGCAGCTCAAATTTTGTCTACTCAAACAAAACTAAATCAACATGCAGAGACTGGGGTAGTGGAGAGGTAAGAAAGGTTTGTGGAGTAAGCTACTGCCACCATCATTTAATACCGCAAGAAGTACTTCCTAGTAATATATTATTGAAATCGATATAAATCTTTTTATACACAAAGATAGAAATATGTTTTACTAATCAATAACAGTTTGTTTCTATTTCTTTTCTTGACTTTTTTTATTTTTTAAGACAGGACATTTATCTTCAAAGTCATAAAGACTTGGCAAGAAAAATGTTTTTCCAAGCAACTGAATATTTATGTTTCAATTTGTTGCCCTTAATCTTTGTTCAGTAAATACTAAGTGTGGGTGTGCTGGAAGGAATTATACAATGAGCTTTGACACAAACTGTTCTGCTTTTATTCATGTCACGCAATACTAGTTTATTCCTTCTTTTCCTAATGCACAGCACAATTTCTCCGTGAGTAGTTTGTCTTTAATTTGTGCATTGCACTCATTTCTATAACATAGTAAATTATTCCAGATTTCAGCCAGGATAACAGAAACTTTTTTTCTTTTTTAAATGAATTTAGTACTAAATAAAAATAAAATAGCAGCAAATGAAGTTCTATCCACAGAATCGATATTATTGGTAGCTGCTAGCTTCTAATTCTGCCCCACCACATGCTTCTTTCTACTCTGGCCTAGAGGGATGATGAATTGTAATGACGAATAAGGAGTTCTCTCTCCAGGAGGGTACATTAAAAAAAATATTTTTTTAAATTGGATTCTTTAAAATTTAAATCTGACTTTTTATTTTATGTAAATTATAATGAGATTTTCTTTTTAAAAATAAACCTGTTTAAAATTAATTCTGAATTTAATAAAAATACGTTAAGGTCTGACATTATTATAATCTCTTAAAATATTTAATACATTTGTTGAATCTATGACTGTCACCATCAAAAATTTTGAGTTAAAGGATGCTTTTCTAAATAAATTAAAAAAATCCGAGGAAAAACATCTAATTTTGGAAATCAAGCTTTAAGAATATGGCATAACAGGTTATGTACTGTAGTAAGGGCTTGATGCTGTAGGGGACACTGGGACCTGGCCTATGACTCCAGGAGACCCCCATCTTGTATCGCATCAGGATCATCCATTGAGCCCACCTCGGTCTCTTACTCCTATTTTATAGCTTGTCCCTGACAGGCTCGGTTCTCAAAATTATGACTATTTATGAGTCAACTCACCACAGAAGCTTACTCTCCAGTTAATGGAAGAGCACTAACCTGCCCAGTAATTACAAGCCCTTGCTTTGGATGGTTCTAGACACTTCAAGTAAATGGCCTTTCTTGGTCTCCTTGCATGCGTACACAGAAAGAGATACAAACAAACTGAGAACCATTCATTTCTCATCTGCCTCCCTCTCTGTCTCTAAATAAATAAAATATTGCAGTGCAAAAGACATATGGGTTACACGAGTAGAAGTCTTCCATAGTTGTTAGTTTGTTTTTCTCCCCCAGAGTGAAGAATTGGGGAGGGGTGGATCCAGTTTATGGAACACGGGATAAGAAACAAAGTGTGCAAAAAAAAAAAAAAAGGAGCAATATTGGTGTTCAAGCAGGACCCTGTGGGAAGAAGGAACAGTATTCCTCAGAGTGTTGCCTCTAGTATTGATTTCAACACCTATGAACCGGAGGAAAAAACTGCCTTGGCTGCAGGTCATAAAAAGACCCTACTCAGGAAGATTTTCAAGAAACTCCTCTATCACTGGATAAAACAGGAACGTATGCCAAATAGGTGCAAATCCTAACTGACAGAATGAAACACCAAAATGAAAAATACTCCTCAGAAATAAATGACCTGAAGATGATGATGTGAACATGCCTAAAAAATCTGAATCAACTGGTTAGTAAACTTATTTTTGCATCCTTCTTATGGATTGCCTACAAGGTCCTAGTATGCTAATAAATGATAATCTATGACAAGTTATTGTAATAAAATTGTGTTTTGGGTGGATTACTTACTTATGAATTTCAAAATGTTTGTATGCAAATATAATTGGCACATTAATTTTTTGTAGGAATATTTATCAACTATATTATTACTGTGACTGCTGGACTTCTGAAAGGTTGCCGACCCTGACCTAGGATGTTTGATTATATTGAGCAATAAAAAATAATTTCAGAAGTGGTGTGCCAAGTCTTCATTTATTCACTCTAATTTAAGGTTTTGTGTGCCAGTAATACATTTTAACGTTTTTAGAAGGTCTCTTTCTATAAGTCTATAATATATAATTAAACTACTGTTGTATGTAAAGTAAATAAAGTTTTTAAAATGTTTAAGAAGCTTCATTTAAAATTAAATTAAATTAAAATGCAGAGTCCCCCGGACCTGTGGCCAGGACCCGGGCAGTGTGAGTGCCACTGAAAATCAGCTCATGTGCCGCCTTTGGCACGCATACCATAGGTTGCCTATCCCTGTCCTAGGTGAAGATTTCCTGTTTAAAAATAAAGTTCTATTAGACATTTATGAATTTTAACTTTTAAAACCATTTTTTTTTCAACTTGTTTGGTATGCTGCTAGAGATAAGGGTTTACATAGATTTAGATAATCCGTATATTTATTATCTTCCCTATAAAACTTACTTTAAAATAAATGTTATTTAAAATGTTTTACAAACAGTTGCACTAGGAGGAATCTTGCATTTACAATCACTTTGTTTAAGCAGTGCACTGAGTAATATTCAGTGAGTGACTTCCTTTACCATTTTGTTTCAGGGTCCTTCTTAGACATAAGGGATTATGAATGTCCACCATCTGCAATGTGTACCACCAGCAGCACTGCAACTAAACAAATCAGACAGTAAGTTACCTGTATCCAAAAAAAAAAAAAAAAAAAAAAAAAGTACCGTCTTCATCATCCAGTAAAACCATGGATGAGTTGTAATGAGGACCAGCAAATTCCAGCAAGACTCCATAGATGAAAAGATTGCTCGGTTCATTTATGCAACAAATTCCCCCTTTTCATCTTGTTCAGAACAAAACATTTCATTGACATGGTTCAATCATTACGACCAGACTACACTCCACCCAGTAGAGCAGACACTGCTGGAAGTTTGCTGCATACAGTGTATGAGAAAGAAATTGAACAGCGCGCAAAAAACATTGATGGGAAATGCGTTAATCTGAGTCTTGATGGGTGAAGAAATGTACACAATGATCCTGTTGTATTTGTCTGATGACAGAAGATGTTCTATTTTACAGAAGTTCTAGCTCACAGAAACAACTGATACATCAGGAAATGACTGTATAGCAGAATACTAAAAAGAAGTAACAGTAAAAGCTATAAAACTGTGAACAAAAATTAAAGTATCGAAGTGTAGCTTTACCACAGACAATGCTGCAAATGTAGCAAAGATAAGAAGAAATCTAGAAGATAATTGAGGGAACCTGAAACTTATAACATATAGGTGCAGAGCTCATCTGATACATATTTTAGCCAAAGACTTAAGTAAAACTCCAGGAATAAAGAACAATATTGTTGAAATTTAAAACTACTTCTGTAACAACCACTTTATTTCAGCTTCACTGGAGAGCAATAGGATCCAAACTATTTCTCCCCCAAGATGTACGACATAATTCAGTGGCTGAATGTTTTGAGCTATTTATTAAGAATTGGCCTATTCTGATAATTTATGAAGAAAATTGTGACAAAATAGATGGAGCTATCACAGACAAAGCAGTCAACATTGCACTAAAGAGAAATAGAGAAGATATGCTGAATACACTGAAACCTATTTCCATAGCCTTGAACAAACTGCAGAAAGATTGCTGCTGTACTACTGATACTGTTGAAATTTGGAAAGGACACTAAAGAAAAAATACTCAACAATTATGTTAAATTGTAGGCAGGAAAGAAGCAGATAGGACAAGCACTTACTCCATCTCATTTTCTTGCCAACATTCTCAATCCAAAGTACCAGAGTAGATGCCTAACTGCTGAAGAAGATGCAGCTGCTATGACATGGGCATCTAATAGTCACCCTTCAAGTCATACCAACCATAATAAATTTCAGGGCTGGAGGTGAACCATTCAAGCAATATATGTTTGCTCATTATGTTTTAAAGAAAGTCACACCACTGAACTGGTAGAAGTCAGTAGCTAAGCACCTGGAACCATATCAAGCTGAAGTGCTAAACTGACTTCTGACAGCTGTAGCCTCTTTTGCAGGCATAGAAAAACTATTTTATTCATGTGGACTAATTCATTCGAAGTTGAGAAATCGATTGGGAATTGAAAATGCAGGAAAACTTGTCTCTCTCTTTCAGCCTATGCATAAAAACAAAGAGGGAGGGACTGAGATTTACTAATTTTAAAAGTCTGAAACACAGCCCAAGTAACTTAGGTTGTCTCATTTTCAACAGATTTAGGCAAGTAGGAACTTAAGCTCCAGTCACTTTCACTTAGACATATTTGAAAATTTTCTCAGGCTCACCTGAAATATCGGTAATCAATTTTATTCACTGACTACAGTTAATACCTCTGTTTCTTTATTAAATCATTTAGTTGTAAATGTGAAATATGTTCTGATAAGAGAAGTTTGTGCCCACAACATTTAAGGTTGTTTTAATAAAAATAAATTTTATATGCTGTTTTCATTTAATTAAATTCCAGTTACCATCCTAATCCAGCTTGACACAAATCATGAGCAAAAAATTAGTTTTTTGTTGTTATAAATAAGCAATATATTATTCACTATTTTCTAACATATTAAAATGTACAATTAATAAGAATCTGAAAATATAAAGCTATATATTGTTGCTTAAATATATGTATATAGTTACAGTATACTCTCTTAGATAGAAAAAAGATGTACCAAATCTAGCACAAAGGCTTTATTTAGTTGTAAGTAAACATGTTTTAATAGTTAATGCAACTTTGTTTAGAAAGTAACTAAAGTACAAATGGAAAAGTTGATTAACATCAACTATTTAAATCAAGGATTTCCACTTGGTGATTTAAATCATTATTTAAATTGCCTTGATTTAAAATCAATCCACCCTGATTTCCAGACCCATTCAATCCAATGTGGACAACAGTTCTGTAGCAACAGAAATAACTCCTTTCGCGTTCCTCAAGCGCGGCTGTACCACCCCCAGCCCAGCCCCCAGCCCTTCCTCGCAGCTGCCTCTCCTGAGTCCTCCTGCCTGGGGTCTGTATAGCAGAAGTCTACGCTGCAGCGAGAGAAGGACAGTCAGACCCCTTCCCCCAGGTAATAGATGTAGATCATCGGGAGGGTACAGGGAGGGTCCAGATAGGCAAAAAGTCAAACAGTAAGAGTTTGAATGAAAAAGTGTTTGACTCAAAAATGTGATTCAAACAATAAGTCCTCCTCAAAGATAATAAAACTTGAAATTCCTGACATTTCTAAGGAAAAATACAAGCAGAAGAAAACTTTTTTTCTTTTGGAGGAAAAAATAGACAGGCTACCTTTAAAAAGTAAAAAAAGATCCCATTCAAGAAAAAAAAAAACTATTTTCAGTTCTTGTTTGTTTAATAGTATTCCAAATCCTGGAATTGAGGGGGATCATTTACAGTACCACATTTTAAAACTTACCACAATGTTGTATATGTGCTGGGTGGTCTCATTTTTCAAAACACTACGTAGGAGATACATATTGTACTATTAATACTACAAACTTGATACTGTTTCAAAAAAATTGTGTTGAAAATTATAAACAACTATTTTAGAACATATTATTCTCCAAAGAATACCAGCTTGTTAAATAAAATGAATTAATTGGAAAATACAGTTATATTTGCAATTACAAACACATGTTGCAACTCTGAAGTTCAGCCGGTACTGCAAATAGGCTTTACAAATCTCAATTAAGAATCCGAGAAAAAGAATGACCGATTCACTCTTCCAAGCTCTGGTCTTTCAGTGCTGTTATTTAAAGACCAACTTCTGGTTCTTCTACATAAAGTTTGAATAAAACTAAAAAAGTCTGATCTAGTTAAGCTAAATACTGTGCAGCAACATAGCTTTGAATGTATTTAGACTGATTACAATTTTATTTTATTATCCTCTAAAAAACAGGATAAAAAACATGAATTTAAAATTGCTGACTTTAATTAGAGGATACTCATGGTCATTGTGATGAATAACCTGTTCATTTACTCTCAAGGGAGATAGAAATAGGACAGATCTAGGCTCTCAGTCAAAGGAAAGGTACCAGGGGGTTGCCCCATAAATTACAAGGAAGATGCTCGCTATGGTCAGAGCAAACACAAGGAAAGCTTAAAATATTATGAGGAAGACAACAATGGGCAATAACTTGATCTGTAGACTTGCAAACATTACCTAAAAAGTATCAGGTTTTAATCTTTTAAAAGGTCAGTATTAATATCTGCGTCTTTAATGGTCAGATTATTGCACTGCCACAAAACAATTAAAACAACACACTATCTCCAAGTACACTGTCAGAGTCAATCCAATGCACTTTCTAAAACCCTACTTCAGCTTTAACAATCAGATATTCCAAACATCCTGAATACTTTAAACAAAGCTAACAATAGCAAATCAATGGCTTTCCAAGTTAAAAGCTTTACACAACCTAACAGATTCGGATCTTAAGCCTCATAATAAAATAAGTTACTCATAAAAGAAAATTATGTTGGTCAGGAGAAAGCATTTTTTAAAAAGTCTTCTTTGTCTCATCATTATCTGTTTGCTTAGTATGTAACATGAGATACATATACACTATAAAGGAAAAAGCAACAAAAAAAACTTTTAAGAAAATTGACAAGGGTTGAAGACAGGTTTTACATTTGCTTGGTTTCTCTTATTGACATAACCAAGGGAAATGAAAATCCATCTGTTTTTAAAATACTAGCTGAAAGAATAAAAGGAGACTCCCCTGTCCTGTTTTTTTTTTTTTTCGGGGGGTAGGGGAGTGTGTTAAAAACGTAAGTTTTATCTATGGCCCTCATTACCATAGTATCTAAGTGCTTCACAAAATTTAATGTATTTATCCTCACATCTCTCTTTTGAGGCAGAAGAATACTATAATCCCCATTTTCTAATGCTAACCTGAGGCACGGAAAGGCTAAGTGACTTGTCTAAGGTCACAAAAAAGTCTGTGGCAGAGCAGGACCTTGATCCCAAGTCTTTAGCTATTACCCTAACACTGGACCATCCTTCCTCTCTTTAATGGCCTGTGTGAAAATGTATCACAAATAGCAACTTTGTTTGCCTTTGTTAGAAATTTAGAGGTTTAGTAGGTTGAAGAATGAAATACACTCATCCCTGGTTCTTCCAGGCAAAGACTGAGGGCATGGCTACACTTGCAGATGTGGAGCACTGTGAGTTAAACCTGCCTTCGTAGAGCGCAGTAGGGAAAGTACTGAAGTCTGTCCACACTGACAGCTGCTTGCACACTGGCGTGACCACATTTGCGGCACTTGCAGCGGCATTGGGAGCGGTGCATTATGGGCAGCTATCCCAGCATGCAAGTGGCTGCAATGTGCTTTTCAAATGGGGGAGTGGGGTGGATTGTGACAGGGAGTATGTTGTGTGTATGTGGAGGGAGAGAGAGTGGGGTTTTGGGGGGCTGAGAGCATGTCAGCATTCTGTCTGGTAAGTTCAGAAAGCAGCAGACTCCCTCCCACCCCCGCCTCTCTCTCTCACACACACAGCATTCCACACTAATGGCTTGCATGCTGGCTGTCAGAAATGGAGCTTTGAAATGGCATTTCTGCATTCCTACAGGAGTTCAAAACAATGACAAGAGTGGCCACTTGACTTAAGGGGATTATGAGACGTTTCCGGAGGCCGATCAGAGCGTAGTGACCCAACACCTTGTTCACACTGATGCCGTGCGTTGTAGCCAAGCGCAGCAAACGTTATTCCTCTCGCCGAGGTGGAGTACCAGCAGCGCTGTAGCCGCAGAGACAGAGCGCTCTACGTGACTTGCCAGTGTGGACGGGGAAATGAGCTAGGGCGCCCGGAGTTCCTTCATTGCGCTGTAACTCGCAAGTGTAGCCAAGCCCTGAGCTACATTTTCAGGACTATTTGGGGAACTTTGCAGTGTAACTGTCTATGTTGTACCCATTCAACTGATGAAAACATCAATCTTCAAGACTATCAGTCATACCTATTATGAGCACTTAATTCATATGAAAGACAAAAGCAATGGTATTCTGTATGAAATTGAAGGTTACAGTTCTAATTCTTGGTATTGTTAAGGCAATTTACCATATTCCCTATTAAATCCAATCTTGTAGAGATCATAATATTGTTTTGTTTTAACTTCAGAACACTACTATGGTCCAATATATTAATGTGAAAAACACTAAACTTAATATTAGAAATGAGTAAGAGTTTAGTAAAAAGGCAAGTGAGATCTTTTTTAAATACTTGAGAAATTGCTTGAAAAGTAGAAGTAGACAAGTTCAATTAACTGCAGTCATGAGTTACCACATCTAAAATGACACAGCTTATTCAAAGAAAGAAGTCAAAAAATGGGATTGTCCACACAAAAGAAAAATAACTCTTCAGCAACTCCAGTCTGTGAAAGCTACAGAAGAGGGTCTGTTATGTTGGCCCTGAAGCAATATACATTGCGACATCTGAGTCATATTCATTCCGTATCTGGATTTTGTGATCCCAACCCGTACTGGCCTCTAGTGGGAAGGAAGAGTACTTTGTGTCATTCTGTAACAATCCCTAGATCTGAGCTACTGTAGAAGTAGCATTGTTATCTTCAAACAATCTCATCCAGCTCTCCTCAGCCAAGAAAAAACACCACAATGCAGACTAAAGGATGGATGGGGAAAGGAACTCCTTTATTTGAAGACTGGGGTGTGAGGGAAGGGACAGGGTCGGGGAAGTAACATATGCTTTCTAAATTAAACCCTGCATATTAATAACCAAAATGAATTTTATATAATCAATGTCAATTTAGAAAAGAAAAAAAATTACACGAGTTTCACAATAGGTCTTCATATTTATGGCACACCTGTTTTAGAAGAGTATATTGCAGAATCATAATACCAATTTATATTCCTATGAAACGTCCATCAAAGACTGATCATGTAAATTATATGGGGTTGTCAGTGTGTTGGGAAGGGACAGAGAGGGAAAGTGTTAAATCACAGCATTTTTAATGGTCGTTTCTTTTGTGATTAGCAATGAGATGTATGTTTTACAATGTGAAATATGTTTGGCGAAGATATGTTAATATTTTATGATTAAATGGACACATTCAACTTGAAAATCATTTTTCTGACAATGACGACTGCTTTTATTGTGATTTTTAGCTTTTACCTTATTTTTTTCCCCTTTTTGTCCAAATCAAACAGGGGTATACGAGATAGGGTCAAGGAGAACCAGGAATTTGGATCTCTTCTGCTGGGGTTACCCCTCATTTTATCTACAGGGTTGATGTTCTTTAAACATCTTTTTAGGACACTAAGTGCTTGTCAATACAAAGAACTTAGTGCAGAGTAATTTAGGGTATAAATGCAAAGTGCAAAGGCGCTTCTAATGCACAGTAAGAGTAGCCACATAGGGAGTTAGCGAGAAATCACTAGTGTGCTTTAAGAGTAGCAGCCGTGTTAGTCTGTATCTGCAAAAAGAACAGGAGTACTTGTGGCACCTTAGAGACTAACAAATTTGTTAGTCTCTAAGGTGCCACAAGTACTCCTGTTCTTTTAGTGTGCTTTAAATTCACATCCTGCATGTCCCTGTGAAGACAAGCTGCTAGATGCAAGAGAGTGGAGATGTTGATATCAACCTGGGCCCCTCTGCAGAGAATTTTGCCCAAAATGACAAGTTCCAGGGAGATGCCAATGGGAATTATAGACCAAATAGGTTGGAGCTAGAGCTGGGCAAATCACTGATTTTTCAGTTTGCTGGCAATTAAAAAAAAAAAAAACAGTAGCAGCCAAATCAAATTTGAAAAATTCCAGACAAATTTGGCAAATTGAAGTCCATTTCAGATTAAATTAAACATTTTATTTGACTGAAAACATTTTGTTCTGGCCATTTTTAAAGGGTTAGATTCACAAAATTGCCAGAGAAGAATGAGTTGGTTAAGGAACGTTCTGAGAGAGGTTAAAATGGAGGCTTCATGATCCTCAGGTCTGTATTGAGGTCCTAGACCAAAGGTTATTCTCTGACCAGTGGGTAAGTCATAGGTTTAATAGTTTATTTAAGTCAAAGAATATACACCTCAGAAAACAAGTTTTAATTTCTGAATCATATCTGTTCTATATTTCCATTTCTGTCCATCTCCTAGTATTTTTAAACAATATCATCAGCTTGATTTCATTGTTCTAATAATTTCCATCAAATACATTTGGCAATTATTAACCTTTCTCGTAAGTGTTTGCTTCTAAATACACAGCTACTTGTTGTTCTGCTGCAACAATAAGGGCAAAAGCATCAGAGTACAGTTTCTTCCTTGCAATCCTCTTAAAGGAATAAGTGCCCACAAACAAAGACAGAGAAAGGAAAATACTTGAGATATAGGATGAAGAAAACCCATCTTTAAGAAACTGAAGTTGAGGACAATTTCTAATTTATCCCATATATTCAAACATGGGTCACAGCACACCACAAACTAGATGTCTTATTCCTTAAATATTCCAGAAAAACAAAAGATGAAAACCTATTCCTTAATGTGTAGCCTCAAATCATACACTTAAAAATCCCCATAAATCCTGTTTCCCCATTACTATTATGATACAGAAAACAGATTGTTCAACCATGGACAACATGCGAATCAGTTTGAACTCTGAAGTCTTAGTAGGTACTATCCTGCAAAGAAACTTTGTTGCAGACATGTAATAAATGTAGGTTTCCTTCCAGTATGTAGAAACTCAGGGAACTCACCTTTTAATAAACAAGGAATCTTCTGGGCACAATATTTTATGCTTTTGAATTCTAATAAGCCCTAGTTAAATGTATAAAGTACATAATTGACAAAGATGTTTTCCAGTGGAAAGCTCTAATACCATTTAGTTATATACTGCTTCAAGTAAGATTAAATGGTTATTCAATATTTTCATAATAAGCAAAAATGCATCAAGTTACAGTAGAATGTTGTTTCTGCACCTATAACCAAGTGCAATGGGAAAAATATTTCTTGCTGTCTATAATTATTTCTGTGCCTTAATAATATCCAAGCTTAAATTTACCACTTATGCTAACACTTTACTGTATCGTGAGATTTTAGTTGGTGCTAATTTTGAAAAACACAAAGTAGGTTTTCATTAAGCAACATCATATGTCAAATATAGGTGAGGGTGAGAGGGTCTACACTGTAGCTGCTGTATAAAATAAGCAGACAGAAATAGCTCGGTAATGCTAAACAGAATGAACCATATAGAACTGCAATACACTGCACAGACCTCAGCCTTAGAAAGACAAGAAGGCCAAGCAGCACTTCCTTGTTCTTTATCTCTTGTTACAAAAAAAAAGACATTGGATCTACTGCAGGTAGAAAAGGTCATGTCTGTCAACATTTTATTATTCCCCAAAGTCCCCCAAGTGAGAAAAACCCCATTTAACCGCTGAAAAATGTTGTCCAGGGGCTTTTTCCTCTGTATCACTCAGCTTTTCAATCAAACAATGGCCAGCTAGAGTATTGGAGAAGTAGGCAACTTGAAATCTTGTATGTGTTTTCTTCCCTTGAATTTCAGGAAAATCACTAATGCACATGCTGAGTAAGGACTTTTTCAACTGTCATCCGACCAAAAGATTAATTCGAAGCTGATGGGAGAGGGAGAAGGGAGATCTGAAAAAAAAAATCTTCACACATATTTTACACCAGTTAGTCCAATGATTTCAACAGAGATACTTCAGATTTACATCACTGTGTTATCAGAATCAGGCCCTATATCTCTGCTTTTTAGAAATTGCTGGAGCATGCAGATTATATCACTTATACTATTTTATACTGCCTTTACTGGATATGGAAATATGATTTATGTATATACTACAGAGTGTTGAAAAGATTCAGGGACAATAGTGTTGCTTTCAGTACACCTGCACAGCTATCAATACCTTTAAATTAGAGCTACAGTAAGTAAAAAGAACACAATTCAGTTAATAAATATACTCTTGAAAATGTACAGGATAATTTGAAAAGAGCCAAGAGTGAAAGGTTGACAAAAATCAGTATTGAAGAAGTTTCCTTCATCAAACCTCTACATCAGACGTGAACATGTTACAGAAACAAGTAATTATCTCTCAAACACGGTTATTTTGCAAGTTTATTTTCCAGTCAGACTGTCTTTGATATTACTTGGAGAGAACTTTTTCTTTAGGTATTGAACAGTCCAGAGATTTATTATCAGAGTTTGCCTCCTTGTGTTTAGAAAATGACATCCCTTGAATAAGTTATGCAACTCTATTAAGCAATCTAACCTCCACCCATATTACTTAATGAAGAAAGAATTCCACCTTGTTCACCATTAATCACCTGTGCCCTTTTCTCTAGTGGAGCTATATAACTTTTCTTCTAGACATTACTACATACTAAATCTGATCATTAGTGGGGTGTGGAAACTGCTAGGCGTGAACAAGCACCATTGAGAAGATCTTGCCATATGATTAACACAAACTATTTAATACAGCCTAGAAAAGGAAATGCTCAAAGAAAGTATTTTACAATACACAGTTTAAAATAAAAGTAGTTTAAGCCCAACATGTAATCTTTAAAAACTATTATAGTCTAACAAACACTTCTAAATGTATATCTTTCTATTTAAAATTTTCTGTTTGCTATTTTTGTGAGACAAACAATACGTTACACTTTGCGTCTTGATTTTAGGTTATTACTTAGAGGTAAAAAATCTGACTACCAATTCAAGTACCAAGGTCTGTTCATAACACAGACTTAACACCCACTATCTGTTGAAATAGAGGGGGGGGAGGGGAGATGAGGAAGGGAACAGCAGGAAGTTACATATAGCAGTAATATCAAGGAGTGGTCACTACTGACAATTTTACTGCTAAAAAATGTGCAGAAATGTCCTTAGGCCCTGGCACCGCCAACACTCATGAACGTGCTTAATTTTACTACCTTGAGTCACAAGACATCAATGGGAATAGTCATCATAGTAAAATTAAACACACACATTTTCAGGATCAAAGCCTATCTCCTCGATCATGCAACTCCTTGTCCTTGCATGGAATCCCACCGACATGGAGTTCAACGGGGCTCTCCAGCACACCAACACACCAGAAGTTGCAGGATTGGAGCCATACAAGATAGTTTCATTGCTAGAGATGGGTAGGATGTCTATTTGTATGAAACACTACTTAAAGTTTCTAAATGATTTCAGTGACGACTGATTCTTTTTCTCAGTGACATTTAAAAGGATTCAGAATCTAAATAGTGTTTGGTTTTGAAAACTAGATGTCATCACTTTTTACTTTAAATTGTAATGTAATGAGAAACATTATGTCACTGGAACATATTTTTCTGCTATGTTCAATAACACAGTAAGCACACTTAAGTGGCCAGATGGAAAAGTCAAGGCCACCTACACTAATTTAAAGCTCAAGCAGGGATGTACCATAAATGATATAAAGCTAATTGGCACTTTATCTCCTCTCCCTTAAGTATTTATTCACTGAAGTTCAAATATCATAAAATACACTCAACTATCACAACATATTAAGATGTGATAAAAAGTTAGTTTTTTCCTACATACTCTTGAGAACTTATATTAGATTTCAGAACAAATATATAAATCAAGAAAACAAGAGACATTAGTATTGGTTAGTCATCAAACATTTCTGCATTTAGTTTCATCAGAACAAAAACCTGCATTTACTTGCTTACATGAAACTCTATTATTTGTACGACGTAGTTAGACATTGTGTTACATCTGATAACAAAAAAGGACTCCAGGAGCGAGCTAGTGCTTCCTTTCACACACAAGATGACTTTGTGTTGTGTTTTACTAGAACCATCCAGCAATTATTACAAACATCCAGTTTTCCTGTTATTTTACAGATGCCTTATTCAACTTTTGATATTCTAGTACTGTATTAGCATATTATTTGTTTGCAGGAAATAAAGACTAGGATCATTCTTGTGCTGCTGAGTTGCCTATGTTTTTCAAAACATTGAAAGTCTGCATTTTCAGTTCACCTCTGTATACTTTATTAAATCATTGGTTAAAAAGCTCCTTTCCCCATTTACTCCTTTCTGAAAATATACTACTGCAGGGGTCAGCAACCTTTCAAAAGTGGTGTGCCAAGTCTTCATTTATTCACTCTAATTTAAGGTTTCATGTGGCAGTAATACATTTTAATGTTTTTAGAAGGTCTCTTTCTATAAGTCTATAATATATAACTAAACTATTGTTGTATGAAAGTAAATAAGGTTTTAAAAATGTTTAAGAAGCTTCATTTAAAATTAAATTAAAATGCAGAGCCCCCCCAGACCAGTGGCCAGGACCCAGACAGTGTGAGTGCCACTGAAAATCAGCTCGCATGCCGCCTTCGGCACACGTGCCATAGGTTGCCTACCCCTGTACTACTGCAACTCCCTTAAGTTACCTCCAGATAAAATTATCTCAAAGGGGAAGAATAAGTCATTCAAGAGAGAGAAACAGTAAGGCATGCTCTACACCTAAAACTTCGGTTGGCCTAGCTATGTTGCTCAGCAATGTGAATAATTAACACCCCAGAGAGATGTAGTTAGGCCAGCCTAAGCCCCAATATAGAGACCGCTAAATCAATGGAAGAATTCTTCTGTCAACTACTACTGCCTCTCGAAGGGGCAGATTAACTACAGCAATGAAAAAAAACCCTTCTGACATTGTAGCAAGGATCTACACTAGTGCAATACAGCTGCAGCGCTGTTGCTGTGCTGCTATAGTGTCTGTAGCGTAGACAAGCCCTAAGAAAATATAATTTCCTCCCTGCTGAAAATGAGTGAGGGCCATTCTACAGTACAGTGCTGCATAAGCACAGCTACACCAATTGTGCCACTGGAGCACTCTCCTGTCGACATATACTTCGGCGAGAAACATAAGCTATGTTGGCAGGAGAGCATCTTCCGCCAACGTAGCGCCAGTGTGGACAGCACAAAACTTGCATCCATGTAACCTGAACAACGTAAATTAGATTGGGCTGTAGTGTAGACCTGCACTTAGAAAGAGGAAATTTCAAACAATAACAAATGAAGATTTTAAATATCTGACCTATACACAAACATCTGTCTCAAAAGATGGGGAAAATGAACTGCTGAAGGCCAGACAAATCAGCAGCAGAGCTGGGAACAGAACCAAGCTCTCCTGAATCTAGTCCATTTCCATTACATGCATCTGATGAAGTGGGCATTCACCCACCAAAGCTTATGCTCCAATACTTCTGTTAGTCTTAAAGGTGCCACAGGACTCTCTGTTGCTTTTTACAGATCCAGACTAACAGGGCTACCCCTCTGATACTTGAATCTAGTCTGTTTCTCCATTTTATGAGTCTACTTTTATATTTCAAAGATTTCTTAAAATCCCTTATAAACATTATTCCAACTTCTAAGGTGACCCATTTATTATAGTGAGGTGAGGGTGGGGACACTGGGCGGTGTTTTGCTAGACGTTGAGGCTTGGGCATTAATCACGGAGGGTTGGGGGGAGGGGGACGACCCCAAATAAGTGCTCCCTTAATAAAAGGCAACGCTGAGTTTGGAACAAACATTAATGTATCGCACCGGCGGTGCAAGGCGGACAAATTTAGTCGTGGTACAAAACTATTTATGACAACGCTAATGAACAGCTACTGCGCTGTGATTCTTAACTCCACCCCCCTCCCCATAGAAAAATGGTCTGTCCTTGCAGGGGGGGGGGGGGATGGGGGGAGGCCGGGAGCCCCGGAGACGCGCAGGGGGCTGTAGTTGGAAGCGGAATTGGGGGCGGGGCAGGGGACACAGCCACGGGATGGGGGCGTGGCTGTCGGGTATCGGTCAGTGAGTGGTGGGGGCGGGGGGACCGGGCGGGGAGTGGGGGGCGGGGCTCTGGTGGCCGTTGCAGCCTCACTCACAGTAATACGCCACCACCGGCTCCCGCTTGTCCAGCTCCTGCCCGGTTCGCAAATGATGCTGGAGGCTCTTGAACTGCTCCGGCAGCGGAGGAAGGGCCGTGGCCGCCATGACGCCCCAGACCGGACCCGCGGTGGCAGCACTAGCAACAACAACTAGCACCGCGGCCCACTTCCGCTTCCGGTGCAGTAACAGCCGCCGGCCGAGGCGGGCGAGCGGGAGAGAGAGGCGCCTCGCTCCTGCAACAGCGCCCCCTGGTGAGCGGCGGGGGAAAGTGAGGCGAGGGGCCGCCACCCGCGGTGCGAAGTGGCCTGGTGCAGAGCGCGCCTGCCTGGTGGGCGAGCCGTGTTCGAAGCCCAGCGCTGACACCAGCGTCCTTTGATCCGGGAGCTTTAGAACTCGCCTAGGGCTGCTCTTGGCCGGGCAGGTGGTCGCTAGCGTAGCCGCTGCAGGCCTGTTCTTATCAAAGGCAGAGACAAAAATTGTGGCCTCCTCCACTGTGCTGATTCCCCTGTCAGACATAGGTGGTAACTCTGTGGGTGCTCTGGGGCTGGAGCACCCACAGAAAAATAACAGTGGGTGCTCAGTTACCTTTATTCAGAAGAGTTTTGATTTATCAAAGCTTACTATGGAAAACTAGCAGACTCACCAGCCTGGGACAGTGCATCCCTAGTGGACCTACAAGCTATGCTTCTTTGGAAACTTTTCCTTCAAGTGTCCTCTCTGACGTCTCTTATTTGGATATGGTGGGAGAGGACGGGGGCAAAGGGAAACTTGGATGCAAAGCTGCTTAAGAAATGGAGTTTGTAATTCACTGTACCGTGGGCACTTTTCCTGGAGAACCTCTGCACTCTACAATCCCCTTCAGTCATCTCCCCATTGCACATTTGAATGGGTTTTTCCCCATTTATTTTTAAATGGTTAAAATGTAAAAAAAAATACATGCTTAAATGTGTCTTGAGCTGGGACATGGGAGGATGGAGGGGATTGAATATGATGGAGTGGATGGGGGACTGGATAGGATAGAAAGTTGTTAGTGGACTGGGGCATTGTGGTATTATGCTGGAGGTTGGGTGGACCCCAGCAAACATGTATTTGATATATGGGCAATTACATGATGTCACCACCTCATTGTAACTGCTGGGCCTATTAGCTGCCTTATATACAGGGTACATGAAGGAACTGTTAAATGCCCATTTAGTGATAATTGGAACAATGAAAGTCATTGCCCAAAGACTAAACCGAATGCAAATGCTGGGGATTTTGTGTGTGTGTGTGTGTGTAACAGCCAGAGACGTACAGAGCAAGAGAAGAACTTGTAGCATGACCATGAGAGAAAGCCAAGAGAGAGCTTTTGGGGCAGAGTATTGTCTGGAAAGAGGCTTGGAATTGTGAACAAGGAAATTGCCTCTTGCTGTATGATTCCTATTGTTTTCCAGAAAACAGAACTTTCTGTACCATTTTTGGAAATAAACAAGATTGCATCAAAGAAATACCTGAGTCCATCAATTTCTCCTCCTAATAGAAACAACCTGCAAGACCCCAAATATTGGCTAATTGCTCCGGCTAGAAAGGGGTAACAGTGGGGACAAAGCCCTAGTGCAGAAAATGGAGGCATGGAATAAAGGTGCAGACAAGGATGTGAAGAAAGCTTCAGGTAAGGGCATAAATAAAAAAGTATAAAAGGTGTCAGGGAAGGGAGGTCTGATGGTTTGGAGGACCAGGGGGGTGGGACGTTGGGGGATGCTCAAATCTGGGAATCAGAGAGGGGCTGTAAAGGTTACAGACAGATATGGCAGAGAGAGACATGGAGAATAGGGAAAGGGAATGTGGTTTTTTAGGTTACACTTTAAATGCTTAAAGTTGTTTAACACTTTCAATATGGATAAAAGTCTTTCCCTCCATTACCTAACCTCTGAGGTCCCATATAGCTATAATTCTACACACACATACTATATGCGGATGTGTAGGGCCCTGACCCATTTTGGTTAATTTCACAGTCATAGGATTTTAAAAATCATAAATTTCGTGATTTCAGATATTTAAATCTGAAATTTCACAGTGTTGTAACTGTAGGGGTCCTGACCCAAAGGGGCATTGTGGGGGTGGGGGAGGAGGATCGCAAGGATATTGTAAGGGGGTCACAGTATTGTCACCCTTACCTATGCTGCTGCCTTCAGAGCTGGGTCCTCAGCCTACAGCTGCTGCTCTCCAGCGAGTGAGCTCTGAAGGCAATGCAGAAGTAAGGGTGGTAATACCACAACCCCCCTACAATAACCCTGCAAACCCTCCCCGCCAAAAGTCCCCTTTTGGGTCAGGACCCCTTTTGAGAAACGCTCTTCTTCACCGGGAAATCTAGTCTTTTGTGTGCTTTTACCCTCTTCAATACAGATTTCACAGGGGGAGACCAGATTTCATGGTCCGTGACGTGTTTTTCACGGACGTGAATTTGGTAGGGCCCTACAGATGTGTAAAGAACTGCAAAAGGGAACTGTATTTGCTGTGCCTCATAACATCTGTTAAAGCAGGCTGCACTCTTTCAAACCCTACATGCCAATTCCATTTAAACTTTTTTTCCTCATTTTAGAAAACAAGGAAATTCCCTCGTCTGCCTTCTTCCCACCCCCCACCCCCTGACCAAATACCCCAAACTTTATTGAGTGAACTTAATTTCAAATTAACAAAGATTTATACCACTGGTTCCCAAACTTTTCAGCATCACACCCCCTTTTTAATTTTTAAGAAACCCTCATGCCCTCCACCTCTCCTTTATCATCATCCAACTCCTCCCCCCGCTCCCTGCCCCCTTACCAGGCTGCTCAGAGCGGCAAGGCTGTCTTATTGGAAAGTCTAGGAGGTGGGCGGGCTCAAGCCTTGCTACCTGCACGGTGGCGTACCTGTGGGGGATGGGGGACAGGAGGGGAGGGGCCAGGGGCTAGCCTCCCCGGCCAGGAGCTCAAGGGCCCGGCAGCCTCATGCCCTCCCAGGGGGGCGTGCTCCTAGTTTGGGAATCAATGATTTATACAATCTGAAGCGAAACTAGAGCAGGTTGTTCAAAGCACATATCCAGTTTCTCAAAGTTGTCCTCAAACCCATAACCTTAACTCTAATGTCAGCAAGAGCCTATACTATTCTGTTTCTATCTAAAACATTCTGAGGCTAGAATAAAGATTGTACAAGTGAATATAAGTTTGGGTAATTGGATGTGTACATTGTGCGTGGTTTTATATTAGAATAGAAAGCATTTGTTGTGGAGATTGTCAATGAGTGCAGCTGGACATTATAATTGGACAAGACACATGAGCTGTGGTTGGTGTGGATGTTAATGTTGTCTTATCTAATTATCTCCTTAATGTTTGGCAACTATATTGATAGGAAATGCAGTTCAGCAGCCTTAACTGCAAGTTAAAGGTTTTTTTTTTGTATGGGTGATTTATAAGATTTCCTCTGGCTCTGGATTTCAGGCACATCTCACTGCAATGCCAAAAAAATGCTCACCTGTGTTCCCGGTACTTAGTGTTGCTTTGTTGCCTCCTGAGAGCACTTCATAATTCCAGAAGAAGGCACGCAGCGAAGGCCTTATAAATACATAATAATTGAGAGCTCCTAGCAATTTAAGGTTCATTCATCAGGGATTGCAGACAACCTCCACCCCAGGAGAAAACTCAAGCCTGGCCAAGACTGTCCAAAGTCATATCTCCTATAAAGCCCCAGCCTCCTATGAAGCTGGTCTCTCTGCAGTGGAACTCCTTCAGATAGAAAGCAGTGGGTACACTGTCTGTCATCCCTTCAGGGTGAATGCTCCCATGGCTGCAACAGCTTTTGCAGTTTACACCTCCCTACACCAGTGTGAGTGAATCTGGCTTATAGTATGACCTTTATAGGGACCGGCTTATTGATAGAACTTCATATTTTTCATTCCGTGCAGTATTTATCTCAGCTCTTGTGCAGTAATACATTTCATACACAGAGATGTAATTAGAAGAACAGGAGTACTTGTGGCACCTTAGAGACTAACAAATTTATTAGAGCATAAGCTTTCGTGGACTACAGCCCACTTCTTCGGATGTAATTACATTTTAATGCATGGGAAAGGAGCACTCCAGATATCCAACTGAAAGTACATCTACAACATTTGCTGCTTCCATTTACATTAAGAAAATACTTGTTGCCTCTGGTAGAATATTCTTCATAATTATACTTAACTCTAAACCACATAAATCACCTTCACAGAGGAGCGAGCCTATGTAAAACAGAGTTTGAAAATGGCTTGAGGAATGCATTCTGGGCCCAATTCTTCACTCCTTACAGAGGCAGAACTACGATTTAATTCAATGGGAGTTTTTCTTGATTAAGAAGTGTGGGGTTGCATCCTATAGAAGGAGGATTATTAAGCAAGTTAAAATGCCTTAGGGCATTTTATACAACAACTTATGCAGTTGAACAAAGTACATGTAGTGTTTAGAATGAGAGCTGGTGAAAAAAATCTTATTTTCTAGATCAAAGTGTCTCCCGTTTGCGTTGTAATGATACAATTTGTACAAATGTATTCAATCAATTTATTTTCTTGTTAAAGTAGCAGCTTCCCATAATGATTTCAACAAATAAAATAGAATATTTTGACTATTATATTATGACATATATTCTACACTACTTCTCATGTAATGAAATAATGTAAAATAATATAAAATGAAAACAAAATTTTGTTTTGAAACAAAAATACAATTTTTTTTTTCAAAAATGGATTTTGCATACAGTTTTCTTTCAGAATTTCTGTTTTGCAGGAAATTTCAGAAATGGCTTGGTTTTGGAATGAAAACAAATTTCAAGATTTCAAAATTTCTTTCAAAATTCCAAGTTTTGAGTATCCTAGGCTAGGAAATGCTGTGGTCTAGAGACCAGGTAATGGCCTGTGGTTTATAGGACCTGGGTTCTATTTCTGGCTCTGCAGAGTGACTGCTTGAGCACTTTTCTTTGCCTCAGTTTCCCCATTGCTTAAAGTGGGGATACTCGTACTGTCCAGCTCTCCTTTGCAAAGCACTTTGAGATCTATTGATGAAAAGTGCTATATAGAATCTAGGAATTATTAGTATTTGTAATTAACATGAGGTCAGCTGGTCTATTTGGAAAGCATTTGAATTTCATCACTTAAACAGAAATATGAAACACTAGGGAAAAACACTGACAAAATTGTAATTAATTATCTATATTTCGTGTACACAGATGAACTGGGTTGTCAATAGTCACACGTATTTTTATACATAAAAAGATTTATTGTACCTGAGATTACAAATTTAATTTGGAAAGAACAGATCCTGTATATATGTAAAAACAGCTGGATGGATATTTGATATATACAACAAAAATAAGTATGTATATATTGACCAAAGTACATGTTATATTAGGCAAGCAACAAACAGGGGCAGTCCCTCCACCCTTGTAGTATTTCCAAATATCAAATAAATAATTAGTTAAGTGTGTTTGACCAAAGATATCACATTCATTTATGATATTAAGACAAGAAAAACATCATTTGTTTCCATGGGAAGAGTCAAAAGATTAACCTATAGTACAAAAAAATATTAGAATTTAGGATCTCATCATTAGCCAACTCAAAAAAGCATATAGAACTAGGTAACCTGTACACTGTTTGGATCCATATGAGTCCAACAGCGACCAAATCCTGCATGCTTTACTCACTTGAAGTCACTGGGACTACCTGTGTGGGTCATGATTACAAGATTTGCAGAACTGGGCCTGTTGGGACAACTCACATGAATAAAGTGAACAGGATTTGGCCTCAGCTTACTGTAAAAGTTGTATTCCGATTCCCCACAGAGTTTTCAAAGATAAATTAACTCTGAAAGACCCTTTAGCCTGTATGTTTTACAGCAACTTTTTGTCTGCTCTTATTTGTTAACTTTTAGTTTGTCTTTTTTTAATAAGTTAAATTTCTTAAATAAGTTACGATTTTCCCCCCTCATTTTATTCTCAGCGCTATGAGCCTCATCCAGTGCCCACAGAAGACAATAGAAGGACTCCCATTGACTTCAGTGGGCACTGGACCAAGACCTAAGGTCAGTTTAATTCAAGAGAATGTGTCAGAATGTTTTTTGTTGTTGTTGTTGTTTTCTTGTTGAGACTTCATTGAAAGTAGGCACACTGGAATATGAAATTGAGGAGTTTTTTTTATTTAGCTCCTACGGACCATGATGAAGTAGGCAAGAGAGCTTAACTTTTAGAAATCAGAACTGAGGGGTAAGAAATCTTCAACAAACAAAAAAACCTAGGTGATTATTAGTACTCTAACTGTAAACATTTTAAAAGGAAAACTACCCTTTTCTTTCTGTCCAGTCTCCAAGAAAGAAGATTAATTTTCATGTTAAAATTTCCATTAATTATGAGATGGAAACTGGAGTGCAAGAGAAGATAGACTTTTATAGAAAATATATCATAAGTGTAAATTATAAAAATACACTTAATTCTGGGAATATTTCTAATGCACAGAATATTTATGATTATTTTTATTTAAAGTAGTATATAGTGCCATGGGTGAGCAGAAGTGGCATGGCAAAAAAAAAAAAAATCTACAAGATCCAGTCCTTCAGGCCATACTCAGGCAAAACTCTCATTGAAATCAATGCACGACTGGGCCCACAAGCAGCAGTGTCATCTTGACAGCTCTTTTGAAATTTTCTATTCAAAAATTTAAAAAAAAGGGCCTGTTCCTCGCCTCACCATATAATGAATATGTATGAATTGTTAAAGGTTACACATCTGAGGCAAGTTTGGGATCTGTACACTTTTACTTCATAAGCAAATATAAGCCATAAATATAAGCTCTCATTCATTACAAAAAAAAGGAAGAGGGGCTAAGTTTTATCTTAAATATAAAGATGAGCAGGGTGCTTCAAGGAAGCACAAGCTAGCTTTTGTTTTCAAAAGGAAATTTACATCTAGTATTGGACACAGATAAAATAGGTTTGTCTGTTGCAAGCTAGGTTTAGACATTGGTTCATACTAAAATCACAGCACAACCAGGAGTCTTAGTGAAGGCCAGGGATATGCTTGTTCAGGAATCAGGTTGCAATGGTAGAGCTGCTTGGGGACATTTTAGAGCATTTTCTTGTACCATGTCAGGCATTACCTAAGCATTAAAGCTCACTTCATGAGCATTAAAATTCACTGAACCAAAGGTTAATCATGAGAGCATTTATGTAGTTTGGAATGGCTTTCCCCTGCAGATTAATAATCACTCAATTTAAAAATAAACTTGTTCCAAATGCATGTGTGCAGTTAAGTAGGAAGTTCCAACAAGGGGTAAGTGTAAAAAAAAAAATTCTCCCAATCCCTCACCAAATTGCTTTAAATGGCATTGAAGTGGCATTCATTCACATGTGTCGTTTCATTCACTTCAGTCTATACATGTAAGTAAGGATTATTCACACGAGTAAATGTCTTTTGGATCTGGCCCTTAGTTATGTATTTGACAACAGTAATATACAAAAAAGCGCATGTAAGGGAAGTTCCTATACAAAATTGCAGAGGTGTACAAAAAGTGGTTTTTGTTTCACACTGAGATCTCCATTGTACATAAAAAACCCACCACACACAACTGTCAGAACAGATAGCACATAAATAGGAGTAATTCAATATGACAACAGGGTCACTGATTATTTAAAAAACCCAGCCTCCTACATAAGATCTCAAAAATCTCAGCAACACACAACACCACTGTAATCACAGTAAAAGTGTACATAGCAATGAGGAAAATTGTCTTTTCAAAGTGTTCTGGCACCATGCATCTGGTAATATTAAACTTTTTGTCAAGGGCTCCTGCATCACACCTGTAGAGTGGGTTCACTTGGAAGCCAAAGAGATGACTCTGAAGCCAAAAAGCCACAACTTCAAGGACAATCCTTAACAGAACAGAGAGGATATAAAAAACAGTATAGGTGGGCTTTTGGAGGATATCTTCCTGATCGATGTTTCTACATGCAGCATAAAGATGAAACACTGCTCCAGGTACCAGAACCGTCACTAGCTGTAATGCCCAGAATACCTAAAGTGTAGCAGAGACTTTGCTGTCAGATCATGTACAACTACCTTGTGCCAGTTAAAACAGGCACACATCCAAATTTCTTGTGAGAAGATTTTTTTATATTTATGATATACATTAAAAACAATTAAAAGATCATTTAAGATAAGAACAATCACCGTTACATATTATTCCAGTTTTACAGTTCATTTACATGTAAACATTCTTTTACTTGAAGAATGGTATGAATAAAGTAGGTTACAGTCAATACATCTTGGGACTATATACCCTTATTCACATGAGTAGTCCTTATTTGTCTGTATAATTCTAGCTATAGACACTTATATGGCTCTTATCACCAAAGTATGAGGCCCAGATCTTCAAAGGTGTTTAGGCTCCTAACTTCCACTGAGCTCAGTGGGACTCAGGAAGTAAGCGTAAGTTAAAAGCCTTTGCAGATCTCAGCCTGAGTGCTTCACAATCACTGAGGGATTTTATCCTCATAACACACTGAGTGTAAGTTAAATGTTATTTCTCTTTTCTTTTACAGGTTGGGGCACTAAGGCAGATGAGGGGACCTGCAGAAAGTCTATAGCTGAACCAGGAATCAAACACAGGTCTTCTGAGTATCAAGCTAATGCCCTCTCTACTAGGCCAACCTTCCTGTTTGTTTTATAGTTACTGAAATGATCTAGGTGAACAAGGATGACTTGCATGTGTAAGGGGTTACAGAATCTGGTCCTTATTGTCTACAAATATTTCCAAGTTAGAGAATGCTATTTATGATCCTGCAACCTTTATTCACATGAGTTGAAATCAGTCTGACTACCTGCAAGGGTAACGATGGCTCGTGAATAAAGGTTAAAAGATCAGCCCCTTACTTTGTCACAAATGGAAGTTTATTACAGATACCAGGGAGTGGCTTGCTGCCTTCCTAAACTGTGTCAGGGAGATCTCAGGGACTGGCACCAGTCCACAGAACGGTTGTTGAAAAATACTGGTTTAAATTACCCCACATTCAGTTTAATTACTACTCTTTATGTAAAATGGGGAAATGAACGCTTTATCTATTTTCATTTTATGAACGCTTTATCTATTTTCTAAATAATTGGTTGTTTCAATTAAAAGAAAATTTACCTGAGGAGTTATGGGCCTGAACTGGTTGTAACAGAAGAGATTAACCTCCCTCTTGTCTGGCTCACAGCTGAAGTGCAAGGCCTCATTTCCATAAACTGCAAAGCCCAAAACGCCAAGGAAAAACATTCGAACTGAGCCAAAGAAAAGGGTATGGAACTGACCAATCACTGTTGGAGGCCTGAGCTGTAACAGTCACAGGATTATTCAGCAGGAAAGACAAAGGCAAAGATGAACAAAGTTATTCTTCCAGTTTCAGGTTACTTAGAACATTTATTTCAGGTTTTAAAACACCCTTCTCACTCCTTTTTCTCCTTTTTAAAATAACTATTATACAAAAGGTGTTGTGTACATTAAACCAAATAGTGGCTTGAAATATAATCAAAGTCCTTGTTATTGTTAGGGACTGATTTTACTTACTATTTCTAGTACCCTCATTTATATTATGTCTGTCAGTTATTCTGCTTAACAACTACGCTTTTCTGATTTCAGTAGTTGCTTTACATATCAGCTACATTCATAAAACTCAGTATTCTACAACTACAGACATGTTAGGCATATTGAAAAGGAATCCTTCAATAAAGTGTCAATCAATTTTTATTATCTATTGATTAAACTAAGATCATTTAATATTTAGTGTCAGAAATTAAACATGTAGACTTCTCAAAAGTGGCATTGCTAGGAACTAGGCTAGGAAGTGTTACCTGTTTGCACTATTACTTTGAGTAGTAGTGCTACATCTTTATTTTGTTAGGAAAGCAGGGGTTATATAGTTTTTAAAGTCTGCCTTTGCAGAGAATGCTATTCTGTTTCTCCATATTTGATTATCAGAACTTTCATCTCCACCCATGTATATTTGTCATGATAAAGAAAGCAAATTATTTATTTCCCCAGCACCTCTCCTTTCATTATTCACTTAATACTCACACATCCTTCATAGAAGTTCTTGATGTAATTTAAAGACATGTCTTGGAAGATGTTATCCTAGTGCAATTGTGGCGTAATTCATGCCCCTCATTGCCAATTTGCTGTCATCAGACTCCGTCTGATGCTATTGCTCTCTCATGACCCTTGCTGTACAAAACACTTGTCACTGCACATTTCACTTTTTATCTCTGGGGCCCCAATCAACCTTACTCTTTCAGGACAAAAAAAAAAAAGCCCAAACAAAAGCAGGGTACATGTGGTTTGCCTAATAATCCCCCATGAACGCAGTCAGCAGAAACGTCCAACACCATAACACAGTCACACAATAGGCCGGGGAACATGCAAGTGGCAATGAGCTCCCAACACCACTGTGCTACTTGAGAACTAAAGTAACACACAAAAGTCCTCCTTAGCGGTTTCAATCCCGGTGGGCTCCTATGAGCTACTCATTCTTTGTGCTCACGTTATTCTCACAAATGAAATCAGTGAAAACGTAGGAAACATTGAAGCGTCTCACGCACAGGGATCTGCCTAGCAAACAGCAGCTGGAAGGGACTCTCTTCTAAAGTGAAATCCTGGGGTGGGCGAGGCAAGATTACTTCTTACATCTGTCTTCTCCCGGCGCCTTTCTGCTCACTCGCAAACAGGAGTTACGCTGGTCCTTCTGAGAATCACTAATAAGATCCACCCCATTTGCTAACACGAGCCTCCTCCTTACAGTTCCCCCCCAACCCCCTCCCACACTATATTTCACCTTTCCAGCTTTCCCCTCTCTGTAGTCCCCCTCTAGCCTGACCCATCCAGAGATTTCAAGTGGGGGCTAGGAAAAGCAGCGCAAGATGTATTTTCCGGGCTGCACAGCAGCCCGAGGACGCAGAGGCATGCGGGACTTTCCCCTCCTTCTCGAATGGAAACCAACTTTTCTGCAGACCTGGACCTAGTGGAAAGTAGCAACAACCGCAATGAGACGGTGTAGTACGCACCAGCCGCAGCCCCGGCGTTGTGTTGTTGGGGCGCCCCATTCACTTGGCGCTCAAGTCAGGAGCTGCTGTTGGATCCCGCTTCTCCGCGGCAGCCAGCTGGGTCCGTCCAGGGAGAGGAGCAGGGACCATCCTGGAAGAAAGCTGCTGTCCTGCCAGCAATGCCTCGCCTGCCCAGCGCGCGCACACCAGGGAGGGAGAGAGATCTGCTGTCAGCGCACCAATAATCACCCACAGCCCAATGAGTCGCTCCTCCCTGCCTCGCTCCCACCTCAGTCAGCAGGGGCTACTGCGCACTCAAGCTCAAATTGCTCTAGCGGGGGGGAGAGAAAGCTGAATCTACCTGCCGATTTCTGCCTCCAAGTGTCCCACATTCCACGGCTTAAATAGAAACCACTCTGTCTCTCAGCCACTCAGACTGAATTGGAACTCAGCAAGTCCTTGTACAACCTACTGCAACCTCTCCCTATTTATGAAACATCTCGGATCAAATAATTGTGTCTAGCACTTTGTTATAATTATTTAGACTAAATATGCTGTTTCACGCGTCTGTTTGTCACGCTCAAATATCTGTACAATGTGCATCTCCTTTTTCTCATTCAAGATCAGGTCATAATTTTCTTATCAGAAAGAAAATAGAATTAATGAAGTCCCGTGCTGAACCGAAATTATGTTTGAGTGGTAGTCAGGACAATCCTGGCAGGCTGCAAAGAAGAGTTTTAATATAAAAAGAAAAGTTACACATCTCTGCCCGTTTCCATATTATAAATACATTTCCGCATTACTTAAATTCACATTAAGCAGGGCTGATGGCTTATTAATATGATTTAAATGACAACATTTGTAGCTTAATAACTTAATTTTTTTAATAGGTTAGTGAAACATAACAGGAACTTGTAAATAAACCCACATTTGAAATGATACATGCCAAAAAGCTTCAGATCTAAGACCTTAAATTCAATTAGACAAAAACTGTAAGTCATTGAATAATTACTAAGTATAAGTAACAATATTTATTATTTGCATAGCACCTCAAGTGTGCTACATAGTTTAAAGAGCACCAGAAGGACATGGAACTGCCCCTGAACGGTTCAGTTTTAAGTATAAGATATAACGCGTGATCAAACATTTTTACATATCCTAACAAGTGAATTTTGAAGAGCAGGAAACAAGGGATCGGAAGCTTTAGGGTGAGACGTAAAGAGGGTGAGAAGGAGATCAGAAGCCAGAGGAAGGAAGGGCAGACAATGAGAGTTGGAAGAAGGTGATCACAGACTTCAGAACAAGGTGTTTTTAAATAGGAGTATCGCATTTTTGTGTCACTTAAATGAATATGGGATGTTTATCATCTTCCAGTTTTGACATTTCGAACAATGAACACTTGCATGCTGAGCTGATGTAAAACTGTTATCATGCCTGCTTTACACTCACTCTGCATAAGTGCAAATAACGACACAAGCTGCAGGGCAGGGGAGAACCAAGCCCCATATTTTTCTGGATATCCCTCTGTCCCTTCACTTTCCCCTCCCTCTCTGCCAAATCCCTTAGTTTAGTCTCCGTCAACCCCTTTCCCTTAAATCCATCTCTCTCTCCATAAAATATATTCATCCACTCACTAAGTATTAGTGATAGGAGCAGGTTCTATTTGACTGATCTTGATTTGCTCTTAATTTTCACAAATGGGGAAATAACCCTGGGGAGGATTTTTTGTTGTTGTATCAATTTCCAAGCAACTGCAATGGTACCAGGCCTTGCAGTTTCCTTTACAAAACACCATTTTCATGTTCAAGTTTGGCCTAAGGCATTTCTTTTTCAGAAAACACCATGTCTAATATCCATCAAAGAAATTAAAATTGGAGAAAAACCTGATTGAGGATCCTCAAAGGCCATCAGAACAATTTCTGGAAACTTGAATGTTCTTGGTTCATTTTTAGAAGACTAGTTACCTCACAAATAATATATTTTCCATTACATTTTATTAATGTCATTGCAATCCAGTCTGTTTTGGCTACATCTACACTAGGAGCTAGGAGTGTGATTCCCAGCTGGCATAGATATACCAGTGCTAGCTCTCATCCAGCTAGCTTTATAGTAGTGTAGCAGCAGTAGCAAAGATTAATGATGTCCAATACATCCCAAGGGGTCCTGGCTGGTTTGTACTCCCTGTGGTTAGCCCTTGCCCCAGGTCCCAGTGCTACTGGCTACACTATTATTTTTAGCATAGTAGCTCTGAGAGCTAGGTGGCGTATGTCTACAGGAGCTGGGAATCACACCCTGGGCTCCAGATGTAGAAGTAGCAAGTGATATTATTCTGGGTATCACTTCCTAGCTGTTACAATTATGTGCACAGAAACACAGCACAGTCATTAAAATTATTTTGCTTGGATTATGTTGGCTGCTGCAACAAAAAATGACTCAAAATGATGACTCTCTAGTCTCTATAAGAAAACTGTTGCAATTCCATACATCTAGTCCATATTCTGTCCATAGTTTGACATCCCTCGCCCGCACCGCTTCCCGCCGCCCCCATTGGCCCGGGACAGCGAATCGCGGCCAGTGGCGGCCGCGATTGGCCGAACCTGCTGCGTCAGCAGGTAATTAAACTGGCCCGGCCCACCAGGGTGCTTACCCTGGCGAGCTGCGTGCCAAATGTTGCCGACCCCTGGTCTAGGTAAAGCATTTTTGTCTTCATAATGACAATAATCAGTATCCAGTGAACATATCTCATTAAGAGGAATCAGCAAATTGTCTTTTTGTAGGATATTGTGCTTTATGCAATATTTTGTGCTTTGCTTTGACACTCTTTATAGCACCAGTGTCTATATTAAGTAGTAACTGAATGGGAAAATTGTACCATTGTAACCACAGAGCAGTTAATTTTTCTATCTTATATTGGCCAGTATTTTTGGACACACAGAATGCGACTTATAGGTTCCCTCTTTTTTGGTCATGTAAATTCTCTTTTTCATGAGCGCCCCATCCTGGTGATAGATCATAAGTAATACGCTCTTATATTATATTATATTATGACCAAAACTTATTTCATGGATTGTTGCATGCTTGATGAATTGTGAGCATCAGTGGTAATCTCCTATATGTCAAAGTTCACGTAATAGTTATCTCCAGTAACTTTTTTGTAGACAGTACACTGGTAGTACCATTTCTTCCATTGATATTTCTGTTCCTTCAGACTGCTGTTTTAGAACTGCATAGAAGCATTCATAAATATTTCTTGTGATTCTGGTATTCTAGTTTACAATATTTATTTTGTCAAAATTGATATTTCATGAAAAAAAATGTTTTAGTCAAAATGGCAACATTTTCTATCCAGTTCTACTTAAAGACACGCTCTAATTCAGCCACAACTATTAGACTTGAAGTCCTATGGCCTGTACTATGCATGAGGTAAGACTAGATGATCACAGTGGTCCCTTTTGCCTTACAATTTCTGAATCTATGAAAACTGTGTGTAACAAATGCTCCTGTACTTTACTTAATTTTTGATTCTGTGCTAAAATCTCCATAGTTTAGGATGTAATTTTGTCCAAAGATGTATCAGTTAATGCAAGAATACTTATCACAACTACCAGTCATTATCTTCTGGGGAAAACCACTGAAACACATCCCCACATGGTGGATCAGTAACTCATTTCGGACCCTCAGAACAGTTATATACCTCTCCCACTGTAAAAGGAAAAGCTCTCTTGTAGTAATAAAATCATACTGTAGATCCAGAGATTCCACAAAGATTTCTGCAGGCCTGTTGCTGAGGGTCACTGGCCCTCCCCATCACTCACCAATTGCACTCACGACAGGAAGTTAGTCTTGATTCAGTACTCCGATATTTTTGCTATATCCATGCAGTTGCTTACTGCTGTCTATGTTGACATTACTTCTTTGGATTCATAACTTCTCTCACCAGACCACTTGAACTTTTCTTCTGGGCCCTGAATGCTGTGTCTTCTCCGCTACTTATTCTTTACCAAGCAGACTTTTCCTTTTTCCTCTAGATTCTGTCTGTCATCTGAAGGTAGAATTCAGACTGTTCCCCCAGCACCTTAGTACAGGTTCCCCTGATGTCTCCTTTTTAAGTACAGATTCCCATTTGAATCTTTTACTCTCTTACTTCTTCTTCTAGTGCCATATGACCTAACCTAGGCATCACCCATATGCCTGCCATAGGCCATTCCTTTCCAATCTGTCCCCATACTCCACATGCCCCTTTGAAACAAATCTATCCCTATCCCTTTATCAACATTGCACTATTCAATATTTCTAGTCCGTCTGTCAGTAATAAATGCCCCATAATTCACAATCATGCTATCTTTTGCCCCTTCCACATTTCTTCCTTCATTGAACCTTGCATGTCCCCCCACCTCTTGAAAAATGTATGCTCTGTTTGCAATGCATCTCTTCTCACACCCTTCTCTGCTGCACAGTCCCCTGCTTACATTCTCATATATCCCTGCTGCTGTGCATGCTTTCCTGACCCCAGGTCCTGCTCTCCCCTGCCCATAGTGCCATTGGTTCACTCTTTCCATGTTCCATGCGCATGTGGCCCAGCTGTTGGATTCCTTTAAGAGTTGCAGGATTGTGAACTGAAAAGGTAGGAATAGATATTTTTGTGCTTCCCTCTTATTTCTATATTCATATATAACTTTCTTTACCAAAGCTATTGCTTAACCATAGTACTACTGAGGAATATGTGGCATTATGGTTTAATGCACTAACAAAGCATTTAAGTTGGTGCGCTAAAATTAAGTATGTGCTTAAATCCATCCCTATTCAACAAAGCACTTGAACATGTGGTTAACGTCATGCATGTAGTTAAGTCTCATTGACTTCAATTTGATTATTTAATGGGACTTAAACACAGACTAGAAATTACGTGAGTGTTTTACTGAACTGGAGCCCTGAGTTCAAATCCTGGTGTAGGGCTTAAGTGAAAATGAATGTGGTGGCATCATCCTAAATCCCACTTTTGCAGTGCAGAAAATCATTGCATAGTTTGAGCCTGTTCATCGTAAATAATAATCTCTTATCAAGAAAGACCCAAAGAATTTTGAGGTGAAGCTGGAATTGCCTTAGTACACACTATCTGGAATATTGCTATGTACCATCTTACTCTATGCCTGGCTCAAGCCAGGGCCATTATTCCCTTACTTTTGTTATTATTTATTTTTAATTGGTGAGAACATTAATCTAGAAAAGAGAAAAATTAAAATTCTGCATAATGCAGAGGACTGCTAATGGATTATCAAAGGCACTAAAACCACTGATATAAAGGTATCTCTAAGAAACTGGAAGTTCTTATTAATCAACGGGGTTCTTCCATTGACTTCAGCAGGTATTGGATCAGGTCTACTTTACAACCTGTGCAAAATTAGTTTTTGACTTTGATCCAATTATGGTTCACAAGTGTCCTCATAATAAAAGCTGTGCACAGCTGGCAATATTGTTTTTTCTCTATATATTTTTATCTCAGAATACATATAAAAGTTTCACAAAGAAAAGATTATCACATTTTAAGCAAGAACATAATCTCAGTGAGTTTGTACAATGAGAGTTATTTAATTTTTTTGTAGTTTGTCTGACTCATTGCAATAATAGATAGCTATTGAAACCCCTAATCCCCCCCACACACCTCGTTTTGCCTATTGCATCTTTTATCCAAAATAGGTTTGCATCTTGGGATCAATATTTACATGATATTGAGAGGATTAAAGTATGCATCTGCTCGGTATGTTTGCATATTTTTTAAAAAATTAAAAATCATTGGTAAAATGAGCTTTCCCCTGCTCAAAAATGTAGTTGGAGTTTGATTTATATGCACATAAACAGATTTTAATGCTTATACCTCCAGATTATTCAGTTATCTCAGCACGCTACCCTTCAATTTAGTGTCATTAATACTTTTTTCACTTACTCCCTTTAGGCTACATGTTACCAGTGAAAATACATTGTTTAATGTTGTCAATAAAATATGTTTTTGTTTGTATTGGTTAGGGCCCTCTTTAAATAAAATAAAAAGCCACAGTAGGAGAACTCAAATCCATCTAATTTATAACCTGAAAACTATGGAAAAACCATGTGCAAAGGTTATATTTTATTTCCCTAGAACCAGAGATAGGAGTACAGCTCTGGGTTTGGGCTTGAACCAAGTTTTATGTATTTTAGAGAAAAGACCCCTAGACAGTATATCTCATAGCTTCCAAGGCTAGTAGGGACCACTGTGATTATCTGTCTGATCTAACAGTCTAAACCTTGCCTTTGCTTTTACCATTGGCACTTGACAGAAGACTTACACTATGATATTTCGTTGCCTTCTTTCTTTGATGAGAAGTGAAATAGTTAACTGTTGGCATGTGAGTCAACACTCATTGAGATGAATGGAGCAGTTCACATGTCTCAGTTCTATTGTTTCAGGATTTTTGCAAACACAGGCAGACCTCACTGAATCGGTTTCATTTAGTTCATCTTTAAAGGTTTTTTCTTGATCTAACAGCTAGAGACTTAGATCAGGTCTACACTACAGATCTATATCAGTATAACTACATCACTCAGGAGTGTGAAAAATCTACGCCCCCTGAGCAACGTAATTATACCGACCTAACTCCCCGTATAGACAGTGCTATGTTGGTGGGAGAGCTTCTCCAGTCATCATAGTTGTGCCTTCACTAAAGTGCTACAGAGGCACAACTGCACCAGTGCAGCTTTACCACTGTAATACTGTACATGAAGACAAATCCTTACTCTTTTTTTAAAAAGTAAAAATTAACATTTATGAGAATAAGTAGTATAGCAAAATGTTATCTGCATATCTGCCCAATTTGAGCCTTGAATCAATATGTATGTTTGTGGTTTACAATATATAATATTTATGGTAGGAGTTTAAAAAGTTTGATTATTGCTTGTTCTTTTTTATTACTACCTGAGAACATAATTTAGTTTTGAAATGGCATTTAAATAACAAAGTAATTGTTTAAATTATTTGAATGTCTACAATAATGTTGATATCTGTCCCTGACAGTTCAGTAATAATAATCTATTATGTATACAATCAAAACAAACTAATTCAAACTAAAGCAAAAAGACTCTCTGTAGATGGAATTGTGGGTGAGAAGGGAGAAGGGAATTCCACCCCTCTAAGTCTTTTGGACCTAGGCTTACAATATTATGAAGATATGTACAATCTACTCTCTGTGACAACTCGTTTTAGTGCAGAGATGGGTGGACTTGGGAAATACCGCAACTGATTTTTTTTTGCCTACCCAAGAACCCAGCAGAGCGGTTGAGCCCCACATAGGGGGAGTCAAGCCCAAGTAGCATAGTAGAGCCCAGAGCATGCATAATCATATTTTAAACATCCGCACAGTCTACTGAGGGTGGTGACTCAAATGTGTGGAGCCTGGGAAAGTCCCATTGCTAGTTCCCTCTCATTTGACCTCTGCTTTGAATGATTTAAAATTGTTTTCTCATTTCTTCAGAAATTCATCAGTCAGGTGTAACCACAGGCAATGTATTAATCAATCAATCTTTTCTTCTACTCTATCACGCTTTTGTGTTTTATCCTAAGTCAAAAACAAAGATATTTTTTCAAGGAATCTAATCCTTAAAGCCCTGATTCTGTAAACACTTACTGAATCATAGATTCATAGAAATGGAGGGCTTGAAGGAACCTTGTATTCTGAGCTGCAAATTTAGCTAATGGGAGGAGTCCACTTGCATCACTTATCTTCATGGGAGGGCAGGGATGGGACAGCAGAACAACAATGGATTTTGTCCTCTTAAAATGTCCCACAATAGGTCCTTGGTGTTGAAGGACCTTCCCTGTTGGACAGGACATAACACCTTCCACTGGAGACCAGCATGTCACACTAATGTCTCTCTCCTGTCTGGTGATTTACACAGTCACAGGGACTCACAATACAAATGCTCAAATATCCCCTTACAATAGGGGACACAGATGTTATAAATGAGATTAATGCATGCAGCAACTCACAAGCATTAAATAAAGTCTAAATACTAAACACATTCTGATACTTCTAATATGTATTTTAACAATACTAACACAAAAGTGAGCCAGACTGATTCCAGCTATGTATTTGGCAGTATTCCACTGAGACATGGGGATGTTGGTATGAGCTGGTACATGGTATGTCAGTATCACGGTTACCTCTTCCAGTGCTTAACTATCTTTAGAGTTAGAACGTTTGTCTAATATCTAACCGAAATATCCATTGCTGCATTCTAAGCTGATTACTTCTTGTTCTAACCTGAGTAGACATGGAGAACAATTGATTACCATGTTCTTTATAACATGCTTTTACATAGTTGAAGACTGTTTTCAGGTTCTCACCTCAGTCTTCTCTTTCCTAGATTAAGCATGCCAATTCTTTCAACCTTACCTCACAGGTCATGTTTTTCAAACCTCTGATCACTCTTGTTGCTCTCCTCTGGACTCTTTCCAACTGGTTATGTAAATGGGCTGTCCCACTGACTTCCTCAGTTACTCAATCTGTCAAAATATGCTTTACCTTAAAGTAAAGAAGAAAGACACGGGCTGGTTAGGCTATTTTATTTAGATTTGAGACGTGCCCCCCACTTCTACTTCCATAAAACGTCCTTGACAAATCAACATAGAAGGCATGCTTTATGCATCATTTTTCAATAGAGTAGTAGAAAAGTTGGGCAGATGCCTTGGATGCCTATACTGAAGTCAGTGGGAGTTTTTCCATTGACTTCAAGGGGTCAGGATTTTATTTTCTGTATTTATTTTTTCTAGCTGTTACTAGTACTTCTGATCATCTGGAGTTTGTCATTCTCTTTATCAGGCTTCCAAGAACTCCACAATACTTGCTCTGACCTTCTGCTTTTTTCTCTTTTAGCTATAAACCAGTTATTGATTTTTAAATACTGATAGTTGTCACCAAAATAGCACTTTCTGCCTTGGATAATCTTGCCTTTATTTGAATCTACTCTGCTTTGGGTGACACCTCTGGGGCTTCATGTCTCATCAAAAGTCCATTCTGCTTTACTAGTAGAGAGGCCTGGTATCTAGTTTCCCTTTCAGAAATTCCATTTTAAGATTTAAGAATTCTTTCTTTCTTTACTTGGAATTGGGTTAAAGGGTCGCTAAACTGAGATTCCATGTAAGATTAGAAGAACATAAAACAAGCAACTTTATTTGTTTCAGTATCCTTTTAAACATTTCCATTCATTCTCTGATACAATGTATTGTTAAATTGACATTGTTTTGATGATTTCTATATCAAGGATTTTTTAGCCCATGTCTCTTTCAGAGTACACAGCATTGTTTAACCTATTTAGCTTTAATATTCACACTTGGAGTCTCTTCTTACATTAGATGATTATTACTTTCCTTATCTGGAGAGCCTTGTCTTTCTAAAATATATTTCACCCAGAAGGGTGGATATTTGAGAGATAACACATTCAAGTAGTATGAGAGGAAAGGGCATCTTTCAAGTTATTCCTCTAGAAGAATGGGAAGTTATGCAATTTGTGATTAAATAATATTGTTGTTGTTGTTTGTTTTTTACATGAAGGTATAAGCATCATGCTTTCAATCATCAAAATCTCCTGTGCATTAGAGGAGTGAGATTATCACGTGGACCTAATAGTTCTTAATGTTCAGATTACAAGGTATGATTTAATCGCCTATGCGAACCTCTGCCTAGAGTGGAGTTTGCGGTCAGACTTGCTGGACAGAAACGAGCTATGTTAAGTTGGTCACAGCAGCTACAGATCTACATCCGCTGATATGCACAAGTACCTGTTCCACAAATACGAATAGATGGGAGCTGAATTTATTCCCTGTTTTGAACAGTGCTCAGTAGATGGCGCTTGAGACCCACGTGGAATCTATTAGATTCATTCCCATGCCGACTTGTTATTCAGTCCTGTAAAAAGGCTTTTTGTTTTAATGAATGGGCCGATTTGTCTTTTCCCCTTTGGGGAGCGGTACAGCATAGTAAGTGTTTTCAAAGATTAATCTCCCCGCTGTACCGTGATTTTAAATTTCCAATATATATGGCTATGAATGAAAAGTGAGTTTCAACCCTCAGTTACTTTCTTTCTCACCGGAGTTACTAACTTGTTGCAATCTCTCTCTCTCCTCTCCCTAGCTCCCGTTGCTCTGAAACTAACCTATCCATTTTTTCTTGTGTGCCCGTAGCTATAATCTGAAATAAACAACAGTATCAGAAGATATGGATTAACTCCTTTATTTCAACAGTAAATACTAGATAGTCTGAACATCAAGATCTGAGTCCCTTGATTGCTTCCCCTCTGTCCCCCAAGGAAATTAGATTCTTGATATTTGTGGTCTATGTGTTTATCCTTTGAAAGGCACTGGAGGCAAGATCTATCAATTTGTTTCCAACGTGTAAATTACAGATATCAGACCATATTAATTTCTGTGCTGAGTTTTGAAAATGTGATGGAGGTAAAACTTAAAGGAATTAAAGCAGGACTTTTAGAGGGGGATTTTCAAAGGCACCTGTGTGATTCAGGGTGGGATTCTCAAGCACCTGTGTGATTTAGGAGCATTGACCTGTGCTCTTAAATCACCTAGGCGCTTTTGAAAATTCACCCTTCAATTTGAAGAACATGTTAAAATTTGCCAGGATAAGAATTCTTTAATATATCAGTGTCAGAATGGCGATTTTCCGTAGACTCGCTCTAGTTGAGTCAAGAGGCGAGGGGCTGCTTGGCTAGATTCAGGAGTTAGAACACAAACCACGAATGCAGGATAAAATACCAAGTAAAAACCCTTTCAAATTTGTCAAAAGCAACAAAGGGTCCTGTGGCACCTTTAAGACTAACAGAAGTATTGGGAGCATAAGCTTTCATGGGTAAGAACCTCACTTCTTCAGATGCAAGTGAAGAATTGCATCTGAAGAAGTGAGGTTCTTGCATCTGAAGAAGTGAGGTTCTTACCCACGAAAGCTTATGCTCCCAATACTTCTGTTAGTCTTAAAGGTGCCACAGGACCCTCTGTCGCTTTTTACAGATTCAGACTAACACGGCTACCCCTCTGATACCTTTCAAATTTGTTGCTTTTAATGCTCAGCTGGCGTTTCAGATTTGACCGGTTCAAGACGACTCAGGTTTTCGAATTTCTCCATTCCCTGGTACGATGAGTGAATTTCTAACCAAGACCAACTTCTCTCTCATTGTCACATGTGATCACCAACATAAATCTGTTGTGAAATACATAAACAATGACAATCCATCATCCCAAATCACAAGTAAAATGCATTCTCAAAAAAGTCACTAGGGAAGCCATTTATACATTTGGAGGTTAGACAGATTTAACTTTTACTAATTCATTCTATCTTTCTCAATCAGTAGACACCTTACAATAGGAGGAAGAGTGAATAGTGGTTAGAAAACGATCAAGGTAATTTAATATCAGTATTGTGAAAAATGACCTTTACAGAGTTAAAATAAACTCAATTACGTTTATTCTATCAATAATAAACCAGTAATTTAGAGAACTACTCGAGGCAAGAATGTGTGTTCCAGGCTATCTCAATGGAACCGCAATTTGATTTGCTGAAGTGGGACTATAAATCCAATAGGTAAACAAATGTAGGTGTTACATGACAGCTGTGAGCTTCCATAGCAAACACTTAGTGGCAAACTTTTAGTCTGGATGTCAGATGTTTCTGAATAGTACTGTGTTCTGTAAAACAGTACTCTGCAGTACATGAATCAGTACTCTACAATACTGAAATTCCAGGAGATTAGAAAAGTTATATATTTTTTAAAACAACAGTAACAAAATAACAACAACGTAGCCATTATAGCACTTTTTATCAGTAAACCTCAAAGCATTTTACAGATGGGGAAACTGAGGCACAGAGCAATGAAATGACATGCTCAAGGTCACCCGAGCCAGGAATACAACCCAGGAATTAATGTGTTCATGGTGTTACTCTTGCGAAGCAATAGTGTGTTAAACGTATGTATTTTTATCTTTATGTATATAAAGATGTATTAACGATAAACCAGTTTCCCTTATAATTCCATTTCTTTACTGGATAATGCACTATTGACCGGATATGTATTATCTTAGTCTTATTACGCTGTTAAATTTCTTGCCCTGACTTTCAAGAAAGGGCCTGGATTAATTTTGCATTAATCTCTTTAGAAATATCCTTTGTTAGGATATTAGTTTCCTATTGTCACTTCACCGCTTTCTGCATGTGTTCATTCATTAATGTTTTTTTTCTATACTCCACAATCGTTTAATCCTGTATGCCAAATATACCATGATTATTGTTTTAATAATGTGAACACTGCAAGTTTGTTCCATGCCTTTTGGTAGCATTCAGAAAAAATAAAGATAGAGGACAATTTCCAGACAGTACTCATGGCAACTAGCGCTATTTCACTGTATTGCTATAACCCGGCTCTTGACATTGAAAACTTAAACTCCCCTAGATGTTTCTCCATTGTACGATATTCGTACAGGTGCATCGTATTAAATGAATGGATCCCACTGAAAATGTACGATACGATTAGGAAACCAAACGTGAGTCTTTTATGACAAAAATATCCAAACCACACCCATCACCATATTGTAGTCTAAGAATTTTCGGGCGACCCACAGTGTTTCAACAAAGATCTTAAGTATGTTGTTTAATGGAAGAGCAAGGCCCTCTGGTGATAGACCCTACGCTGCACAGACCCATTCATCATTTACAATATATGTTGATTTGCCATTGGCATATTACAGCACAGATACATCTCAGCTTTTCCCATTTCCTTAATCCAGACGAATTTTAGGTTAACTATTACAAACCAAAAACTCAAGGCAAACCATTCTTAGTCTGTTGGCCAAACGCTCTTTGAACTCGACAAAACAAACACAGTTGGATAAGATGTTTGAATATAGATCCATCCCCCACCCCCCCTTTAAAGCTAGTCGGTTTCAAGAGTCGCTGGAAAGCGTCCGGGACTAAAGAGGTTTTGTTTCCTAAGGAGAGTCTACGCGTTTTCAGCACTAAATGCTGGACAGCTCCACACCCCCACACACCCCCGACCCCCCGCCCGCGCGATGAATGGGTATTAGAGCCAGTAACATGGACTGGGCAGCTCCCTGGGCCAAAGGCAGAACTATCCAGTTAGCAGCATTCCTAGGTTTATCACTCCGATTTGAGCTCCAGCTGGAAATGATAACAATTCGTAGCAGGACAGGTGTGGAGGGTGCTAGCTCACTGTCGCCTCTTCTAGCGGTCTCCGAGCCAAACATGCCTTCATCTGGAGATGAAGAGCTCCTCCCATCCACAACCACAACGGACCAAATTTTACGCATTCCACCCAATGGGCTTGGCGCCTCCTCCCAGCAGAGGCGGAGCTGAGCGAATGTAAAAATGGAAGGACTGAGGCAGGAGAAGACCAAGCCTGCCTCCAGCCCATCAGCTGGCCTCTGTCAGAAAGGGACTGAAACACAGCACGGGAAGAGGCTGGGGACCATCAAAGCTTGTGGAAGGAGCTGTACAGTTCCACAGTCCCGGAGGGCTGTACTCTCTTCTCTTGCCAGAGCAATGAAGACCCGGCTAGGAAGTTATGCCAGTCCCATCACCATCTCCGTCTGAGCAGCTGTGAGAAAGGACTTCGGGATGTGCCCTTCAGAACAGAAGCACTCTGAAGATGATGATTAAGGCAAACAGAAAGCTGCGTTCTGGATCTCGTTTAGTTTCCCTCATCTTCCCAATGTGCAAGAGACTGTTCTGACCCCGAAGAAGTGGCTCTGGGTAGAGAAATGGCACAACTGAAGGTTTCTCTCTTCTAACTCTTCAGCGTTTGCCCGCAGATAATCCCTCCTTTGCGTTTTTGGTGGGAGAAAACTTGGAAGAAAGAAAGAACAAAATTTTCTTTGCTGACTCAGAGGCAAATCCTTTTGCTCTTTCCCATTGCAGTTGGTGTCTCCGCAGCTGGGAGGATGGCTGGGGAGCTCTCCCTCAACCTTTCCGTGCAGCCCGCAGGAGGAAATGTCAGCAATGCTTTGGTGCCAGGGGTGGTGCTGAAGACAGACCTCCTGACCCCTTCCAGGGGCACGGCGATGTTTATCGTCCGCTGTGTGATCCCTTCGCTTTACCTGCTCATCATCACCGTGGGCTTGCTAGGCAACATCACCCTGGTGAAGATCTTCATTTCCAACAGCGCTATGAGGAGCGTGCCCAATATCTTCATCTCCAGCCTGGCCGCCGGAGACCTCTTGCTGCTGGTGACCTGCATGCCGGTGGATGCCTCCAGTTACCTCTTCGAGGAATGGATGTTCGGGAAGGTGGGCTGCAAACTCATCCCGGCCATCCAGCTCACCTCGGTGGGCGTGTCCGTCTTCACTCTCACCGCCCTGAGTGCAGACAGGTAAGATGGCAATACGCCTAGAGATCGTGTGTGTGTGTGTGTGTGTGTGTGTGTGTGTGTGTGAGAGAGAGAGAGAGAGAGAGAGAAATTTCTGTTCTACAGGACCAACTAGCTGCTACCATAGGAATGCTGCTGCAACAGAATGTTCTGTTTTGACATGCCCTTGAATTATATCTTGATTTTGTTGCGATATCAATTTCAGCTCCAATCCAAACATACAGAAAAAACAACAAACACTCTCACTCTTTCCTCCAACACATAAAGAGAAAAGGGCTTATTCCTGCATCTCTTTCTGCTAAATGATTTAAAGAGAACCATTCAAGGAATTCAAGGCTACTGGATCAGCTCCATTAACATTTTCAAACTTTTGTAGAGGAATAGCAGATAAAGAAAAATACACTTTCTCTTTCTACCATCCCTCATGTCCTAGTCTGACAATTCTTACTCATAGTGGTAGGTATTATTCATGTGAGTAGCCCTATTGACTCCACTGGGACTGTTTCCAGGTGTAGTATTTGCTTGAATAAGGAAGGGATTGCAGGCTCAGGCCCTAAATGACAAAAGTATTGCAAAATGACTGACTACATCCTTTAAATTATCATTGTCTTTTTTTCTTTCCTGTTTTGAACACTTTTCTTCAGCTACAGATGAAAGTTTTTGAACTCCTTCAGGCAAAGTTCTCACTGACTTCTGTGGGAGTTTTATCTGAGCATGTGCATGTATGACTGGCTTGTAATGTATAACGCTGATAAAGGTTTGTGTTGGAAAATACATCTTTAGCTTTAACACAAGTTTTTGTTTGTTTGTTTTTGTTTTGTTTTGTTTTTCCTTCAGGGTATAAAACAATTTTATTTCAGGTTTTCAGCCAGTTTGCAAAAGAGTCTAATTTCATCTAAGAGCTTGATCCAAAAGCCCCTCAAAGTCAGATTAACTTTAGTGGGCTTTGAATCAGGTCCTATATGATTACTTTTGTATAAAGCATTCAGTGTATATTCATGTTTTGTATCTTTGACTGCAATTTGTGAAAGATCCTTAAAGGAGAATGTAACACTCTGATTTTAGGAATTTTCCTCAAACTGCCTTATATATGAAAGTGGACACGCAAAATATTTTTTCATTTTAAAAAGTGCTACTGTGACATTCTATATGATATGTAAGGAATATATTTGCAAATCAGAGATTTGTAAAATCACCAGTGAAATATGGTGGCGGTGATAAAGTGGTTCGTTTATTTTACTTTTGAGATACAACTTCTGAGTCATCATAAATTCAGTATTATTATACATATAATTTTGTATCCTTGTTATATTCATAAAGATGCATGAAAGTAATAATAATGCTGAAGTCATGGTGACTGCTTATATTTTAGTGTTGACATCCTAGAAAACAGCAATACACACTATGTCTTGACTGAATAAAATATTTTTATTACAGGTGGTTCCTTTAACATTTTACAGGTTTGTATTGTATTATGCATAGTAGAAATGAGAGTGATTTCCCTGATAAAGCCAAGCATATTATTTGACAACTGTGTTTCTTCTTTTCTTCTGTAGATTATCTTTTAATTTACTGGGGATTTATTCACTTGGTAAATAATTACCAATCTCAATCCATCTGTCTTTACTCAGCAAAAACTTCCATAGACTTCAGTTGACTGAGTCGTTATTACTTTTGGACACAGTCCAACTTCCATTAAAGTCAATGAGAGTCTTTACTTAATGGGAGTTGGAGAGAACTCTTTCAACCCTATCCTGCTCTTTTGTAGACCTTAAGCTCCCATTGAACTAAATGGAAGGCATTCATACTTAAGGAATGCTGGACTGATCTCCAAAGAAGTTACAGGGGCCCCACTGTAGTTTACTACATGGTTAGTTTGGTGCACAGTAAACTTACTCTTTTCACGGATATCCTTTAAAGTATTTGTACATTTTACTACATTGTAACTAAAAGTTTTTCTGGTCTATCATTGCCATGAGACTCAACAGAAAATGCTCAGACAGACCTAAGGAGAGATTTGTGAATTTGTCTTTTTTTAGCTTTAGGAGGAAAAAGGAATCAAATTTGTCCCTTTAAACTTCAGTGGGGCTAAACATACAAAGTAAAATATTCAGAGTTTTTTTAACAGTATGCCTACATTTACTATTTGGATTGTATAAAAGGAGTTGGGAGAAACTGGAATGAGGAGCAAAAGGGAGGGTGTAATTAATAGTAATCATAAGTTTGGAAATTCCCTACATCAGGTGACGTGCTACAGTAATGGTGATTTCTGAAAATAAAATATTACAAAGGTTGACTTCATAAGTCACCATGGACTGAACAGTATGATATTTGAGTATTGAGACTTGTTGTGGATGGGGGTCAATTAATATTCTTGTTTGGATATTACAGTGGTACTCATTGCATATACATCTATTCTAACTGTGCTTTGTATTTCATTTGACCTTTCTGTTACAGATAAATATTTTCTTCAGAAAACTGGTGACCTCTTCCTTTTAGTGAAACAAATGTGTACCTTGTATCTTGTCCCTTGTAGAATACTGGGCTCCCATGATCTTTCTCCACGTAAACTTCCTGTAGAAACTTCCTGTACTGCATGATGATATGAAACAATTATATCTGCAAAATGCCTAGAAAACAAATTTCAATGTGTCTGGATTGTATCATAGAATCATAGAATATCAGGGTTGGAAGGGACCTCAGGAGGTCATCTAGTCCAACCCCCTGCTCAAAGCAGGACCAATCCCCAACTAAATCATCCCAGCCAGGGCTTTGTCAAGCCTGACCTTAAAAACCTCTAAGGAAGGAGATTCCACCACCTCCCTAGGTAACCCATTTCAGTGCTTCACCACCATCCTGGTGAAAAAGTTTTTCCTAATATCCAACCTAAACCTCCCCCACTTCAACTTGAGACCATTACTCCTGGTTCTGACATCTGCTACCACTGAGAACAGTCTAGATCCATCCTCTTTGGAACCCCATTTCATGTAGTTGAAAGCAGCTATCAAATCCCCCCTCATTCTTCTCTTCTGGAGACTAAACAATCCCACTTTCCTCAGCCGCTCCTCATAAGTCATGTGCTCCAGCCACCTAATCGTTTTTATTGCCCTCCGCTGGAGTCTTCCCAATTTTTCCACATCCTTCTTGTAGTGTGGGGCCCAAAACTGGACACAGTACTCCAGATGAGACCTCACCAATGTCAAATAGAAGATCACATCCCTCGATCTGCTGGCATGCCCCTACTTATACAGCCCAAAATGCCGTTAGCCTTCTTGGCAACAAGGGCACACTGTTGACTCATATCCAGCTTCTCATCCACTGTGACCCCTAGGTCCATTTTTACAGAACTGCTACCTAGCCATTCGGTCCCTAATCTGTAGCAGTGCAGGGTATTCTTGCGTCCTAAGTGCAGGACTCTGCACTTGTCCTTGTTGAACCTCATCAGGTTTCTTTTGGCCCAATCCTTTAATTTAACTTGGTCCCTCTGTATCCTATCCCTACTCTCCAGCATATCTACCACTCCTCCCAATTTAGTGTCATCTGCAAACTTGCTGAAGGTGCAGTCCATGCCATCCTCCAGATCATTAATGAAGATATTGAACAAAACCAGCCCCAGGACCAACCCTTGGAGTACTCCACTTGATACTGTCTGCCAACTAGACATGGAGCCATTGATCACTACCCGTTGAGTCTGACAATCTAGCCAGCTTTCTATCCACCTTATAGTCCATTCATCCAGCTCATACTTCTTTAACTTGCTGGCAAGAATATTGTGGGAGACCATATCAAAAGCTTTGCTAAAATCAAGGAATAACACGTCCACTGCTTTCCCCTCATCCACAGAGCCAGTTATCTCATCATAGAAGGCAATTAGGTTAGTCAATTAGGTTAGTTAAGGATAATGGACCAGATTTTCAGAAAGTGTAAATGGAGCTATGCTGATTTACACCAGCTAAAGATTCAGCCCAACATTTTCAGCTTCCTTTAACAATACCATGGGCTACTGTTTATACTTTTTTGCATGGTCAGATTTTTCTAATATTGTGATCAAATATAATTCTGCTGCTTTCTCTAGATTTTTTTTTCTCTTTTTAACAAATGCTTAAAGTGCAGAGGGTCAAATGCAGCCCTTTTGTAACTCCATTGAAATCAATGGAATTAGACCAAGCATAAATTTGGGTTCTATCACCATACATACAGAGTGACTTATTCTTCTTGTTTAAAAGCATGACCAAAAGAAAGCACTAATTAGATGGCTATTAGGATAATTGAGTAATGGTCATGGTTGAAATTCAGGCTCCACTGAAGTTAATAAGTTTTTTATCATTGACTACACTAGAGCCAGCATTTTAACTCCTACATTTTAATAGCAAAGCCCCATCATCATTTTGGCCCCAATCCAAAAGCATTTAAGAACATGCCCACAGTTAAGAACCTGCTTTAGTGCTTTGCTGGATCAGCACCTTACATCATTATTGAGATTTGAATAGCTCAGCTATTCAATACAATATTACTTTTAATCTTCTATGGCTTCAAGTAGCATTTCTTGGAACTATGCATAAGTAGATGTAGAAATGGAGAGAAAGACAACTACAGTTCTATATAACCTTAAAAATATATGAGTTCAGTGCTGGTTTCTGACTTTATAATAGAAAACAAAATGCTTGTTGAGTTAGTTTATACCGCTATTATTTCTTATATTGTCAGATAGCCAATTAAAAAATTAGGATGAGGTCTTTCAGCAGTGGTGCTAAAGTCCTTTACTAGCATGTGGTGGGTACCAAAATATCTCATAGCAGGTACTGGGTTTGTATCCTTAAATATTTGCATACACACCAGACCATGAGGTCATTTTATGAGACATAGGCCTCACAAAGTGGTATTTTCATGAGTAATGTCATGTCACAGTGTCAGCATTTGCAGGTAGTATTGTCTTATGGACTGTATCCCATAAGTTATGGTACATAAAACATCAGTTTTTCATAAGTGGGGAACTAACAGTAAAAGATTTACCTTGACTAGAAGTCTGAGTTCAGAGGTACCCACATTCTCCTAAACAAGTCTGTCTCTCTTAAAAAACATGGAGTGGAGGCAAAAAGTAATTATTTTCTACACTTTTTTTATGCTAAACTCCATTGGCACACTGAGTGTGTAATGGAGGGGTTTGAAGAAATTTAAATCATCCAACAGGTGTAGTCAACCAGATACTGAGTGCTGTATCTGCCATCCCAGCCTCCTTATACCAGGACTGACATCAAGGGTCAAGAAGACTGCAATCTGCCATCTTGGGTTCTCTTCATTAACTCAGGAAGGACATTTTAAAAGAATAGGAAGGAGAGAGACTGAACGAGAGAGGAAAATAAGTGAATTCCCTATCAGTCTCTCTATCTAGGTATTTTTAATGTGCCCAACACTGTTTCTGAGCCAAATCTTTTATTCAGGATTTTAAAATGTAAGGCCAGATCCTCAGCTGCTGTAAATGGACACGACTCTGACGTCAACAGAGCTGTGCTCCTTTACACTGCCTGAGTATTGGCCATAACATTTCTGAAAATCAGGGGGACGTGTTATCCTGTGGCTGCTCGTTAATTATTCTGCCCATCACTGGCACAGGCTATTCCTGAATTTAGAAAGGAAACGTGGGGAATGGTTTTATGACAGTAATAGTTTTCTAAGGGTAAACTGTAATTGAACAGATTTTACACCATAGGCTTCTGCCTCCAGACATTTATGCTTATGTGCAACTAATATGTTTTATTGACCTTCTCCTCTGGTAATCGTACCTTTAGGAGATGAAAATTGATTTTCTTTATTCAGGCATGTGCAGAGCAATAGTGTGCTTCTTGACCCACTGCCTAAGGATGTGCAGTAGCAATGGCCATACAGTATATTATATCGAGGTGGGTATATATACACACCTTGAAATGATGTTTATATAAATTATGTATTAGTGGGAATGTTATTATAAAGAGACTATGCTGATGCAATATTACAACAAAAAAACTTTAAAAATAGACTCCAACGACAGACTGCTGAATTGGAATTAATTTGCAAATTGGACACCATTAAATTAGGCTTGAATAAAGACTGGGAGTGGATGGGCCATTACACAAAGTAAAACTATTTCCCCGTGCTTCCCCACCCCCTACAGTTCCTTACATCTTCTTGTCAATTGCTGGAAATGGGCTATTTTCATTACCACTACAAACAGTTCTTTTTCTCTCCTGCTGATAATAGCTCATCTTAACTGATCACTCTCCTTATAGTGAATATGGTAATACCCACTGTTTCATGTTCTCTGTGTATATATATATATATACCTATCTTCCTACTGTATTTTCCACTGCATGCATCCGATGAAGTGGGCTGTAGCCCACGAAAGCTTATGCTCAAATAAATTTGTTAGTCTCTAAGGTGCCACAAGTACTCCTGTTCTTTTTGTGAATACAGACTAACACGGCTGCAACTCTGAAACCTGTCAGTATGCTGAAGTTGTTTCACTTTTCTAGTTTTGTGAAACCAACCTGTTCCAATATACTGGGAAGTTTTTGGAAATCATTAGTTCACTAAGGACCTTTACTTCAATGGGCTTTGGATCAGGCCCATAGTGAGGGCAAGGGGGAGAGGAATAAAACCCCAAATGCTTCACTCCCTTCAAATGTCTTGCCCATTCAAACCTCCAGGAGACAAGACTCATAGGAGTCAAAAAGTTTTATAGCCTGATCTTCTAATCTATTACTAGACTAGACTGGGGTGTAAAATGGGTGTAATGGAATGAAGAATCAGGCCCTTAGTATTTGCTGTTTTCACAGTCGCTGCTAGCCTTTCTGACCATATTCCATATTGAACCGAATCTGTTACGGCACATTAAGTTGTATAAAAGGTGCCCATCAGTGAATTTTTGGATGCATCTATATGCTTAAATATCATTACAATAGAGAATATTGAAAATTCTCCATTCATTCTTTCACCATCACCCTCCTCAGGAACAGGCTTGAACAAATAGATAAAGATGTCTTTTATCAGTCGGTGAAAGGCTGTGCAATACCAGGTAAATGGATTCAGGCCAGTAGCAGTAAGAGGCTATGGCTCTCCATGGATCTGCGAGTTGGCCTCTTGCTGCAAGGCTTTTGTTAGCCTGTAAGAAGTACAGTAGGTTTATTTTAGATGAGAGGTGGAGGCAGAGGCAAGAGAAAAAGAAAAGGCAGAGAAATGTTCCCATCTTTCTGTGAAAGTCCAGATATAGGAGGGGGGGGAGAGAGAGGGCGGGAGGGAGTTTGAGTAGGATAGAATTGTACTTCCTACCTGCAAGGTGATCATATTTTCAAAATCAAAAACAGGGAAATTTTTAAGGTGACACCTTTTAGGGTGGAGAAATCATCATACCAAAGACAAGAGTATCTTTTTAAAAAGTGTCATGCTAGACTATTGCTGCTGCCAGTTTTGGGCTCAACAGGACCAATTTCTTGGAGCGGCAGAATTTGTTTCCCCAGAAACTTATCATGAAACACTGAACACATGTCACTGACATTCACTTCGAGCATATGAACAGTTTTAATCATGTCTCCACTCACCCATTCAATTTCTCTTCACTCCTAGTGCTTATCATCACATTGAATGATCATTCCACAGTAAATGCAGAGCCAGTTCTACTCAGCAAAGGGATATCTCTTGAACAAGCATTTTATATTTGTTAAAAAACAAACAGCACCAAATGGATAAACTGATTCTATGAAAAACTGGGACATTGCAGGTGTCCTGAAAGAACTTCCCAGGACACTAGACCATCATATGAATAAGGTCATTTTCTCCTGTACTGAATAGTCAAATTCTGCTCATCTTACTCAGACAAATAGACTCATTAAGTCCATGCAGCTGCTCATGTAAGGAAAGCAGGATTTGCTTTATAAGGTTTACTTTTCACCCTCCTGGTATAAATTTCTCTGCATGATCTACTACTGGACACTGATTCTTTGTAAAAAGTGCTGAGTTACAACACCTTAATTCTGTATTTAGACTCCTGACGACCATTTATATTGCCAAGCTAAACAATGCCTTCTTATATTTCAAACCTAACATAATCACACTCAAAGTAAAATTCCAGTAGAAAGATGAGCATGGCAGATGACATTTTGGGGGATTACCTGTGGGCTAAGCACTGGTCCTGTTATCTTACAATGGAAGCTCTGTGGCTAAGTCATTTGTACCAGAAAACTTCCCCAGTAGCCTTAAAACATAATCCAATACAAATCACAGTAATATGACAACAATTTGCAATAATCAGCTTTAAATTACATCTCAGTTATCATCACCTTTTCTTTTTGAGTCAATAGTTGGCACCATTAACATCTCTGAAATTCTCAGATAAACACAATCTGCATTTCAATCTGTTTCAAAAGTAGCGGGAATGCAATATAATCAGATTGCGTCATCTATGTTTCTACAAACGCCTTCAAATTGCAAAAACATTCACTCTTTTCATAACTGGGGGATCCAGCTGTCTCTGTAACTGCAGGGCAGTATCGGTGCTTGCCTTTATAGAAAGAAATCAGTTTATAACACCACAATTTGGGCTAGATCCTCAGCTGGTATAAAGAGGCATAGCCCCAATGACGTCAATGAAATTATGGAGACAAGGGAGGTGAGGTGATATCTTCTGAGCTTGTCTTTCACCAACAGAAGTTGGTCCAGTAAAAGATATTATCTCACACACTGCCTCTAAAATCCTGGAACCAACATAGCTACAACACCACTGCAAACAACAAATGAAGTTATGCTGATTTACACCAGCTGAGGATGTGGTGTGTTAGCACTGTGTATATGTAAGGCATGAGAGCCTATATGTCCTATTTACACAGGACATTGCACGTAACCGTTTGGCTTTACTACAGGAGTTTACTTATAAGGTCCACAGAATTGTTAGTAAAAGTAAAGGAAATCCCTGTAGTTCCATATTCCTGGACAATATTAATGATGGTTCTTTGTGAAGAGCTTGAAGGGATTTTCTTTTGTAAGGTACAGACAAATGGTTTTCATTACACTTCTCAGACTGCTGTCGAACAGTTTGTGTGGATGCAGCTTGTCTCTAGAACGTAACCCTGAACTGGATGTTTCTGATGTGAGGATCACTCTCCTTTGACTACTTCGTTGGTCCTCGTTTCAATTGATTTCCATGCAGATTACATGGTGTAGTTTTAAGGCCCTAATCCTGCACAGTAAAACACCCCCTGACTTCAAAGGTGCAGGATAAAGGCCTAAGCAAATAAGTCATCTCAGTGTTAGAAGTACTGAGAAAATCTGGCATCATGTTTTGGACAAGGCTGCTTGTTAGTGCTGCAGGTCCATGAAGCAGATCTCACTGGTGGCAAACAGATAAGGAAAGAAACACCCCAAATTTGCAGAAAAGCAAAAGGGATATTTCTGTTTTGTCATTGTGGTTGCTACTTTGAAAACTGCTTTTCCTGATGGCTGACAAGCTGCCTGAAAATGGTGGATTTGATGGCTTTGTAAGAGAAAAACCTAGTCCAGCTGTGAAGCTATACCCAAAAAGCAATTAGACATGCTTCATTTCAGGGTACAGTGTGTGTGGCAGGAAGTGGACTCAGTGCAGTGCAGAGCAGCACAGCAGTGGTCAGGAAGTCTGATGCCTGTAGTGGTGGTATAGCTGTAAGGACTAGAGACTTCTTTTTTTTTTTTTTTTTTTTGCTACTTCCCTATTCCAGTTTAGCAACTTTTAAAGCCTTCTTCCAAAACTCATGATTATACTCCTGGCTGTCATGAAAATTGTTCTAAGTTCTGCTGACATCCAATCCATGTTCTGAGTCTTTGGCCACCCCCTTGGTCATCTTCCATCCACAATCATTGAAAAGGCCATCCTACCAACATAACTCTCAGGTCTCCACTGGACATATCCATACCAACATAGCTTCACCTCCCTCAACTTGTCTTCAGTTGGGGCAACCTGCATTAGGCCTCTCGCAATCTCATTTCATTTTCTATCATGGAACTGACCATCTCAACATCTTCATTTCCATGGTGGGGAGCATACTGATTTCTTTTCTTGTTGCTGGCCAAGTCTCTGTTTCATACATTAGGATGGGTTGAATTGCAGTTTTACATACTTTAGCTTTTAACTTTGTTGGTATCTTTTTATCACAAAAAACTGGGGGCATCTCCCACCATTTGCACCAAGCAGCTTTGGTATGATCTCAGGCATCACTCAGAAAGGTACCATTGCCAGCAACCATTGATCCTGGGTATTTAAATTATTTCACTTTAAGCTCTTTGCTTGTAATATCCTTTATGGCAGGTCCTCCTCGATCAGTTGTCACAGCCTCAGTCTTACCAACATTCACTCTAAACTGTGTTGCCACTGTTCAAAGTTGGTTGCAGGATTGCACAGTCATCAGCAAACAGCATATTCCAAGGTGACTCCCTTCGTATATTCTCATTTGTCACATCCAAGACAACAAAAACAAAAAAGGTCTCAACACTGACCCTGATGCAGGACAACATTTACTGGAAATTCTCAGTTGTAGCCATGTTTGGTTTTGATTATGGTAGTCACTCCGTCATATATATCCTAGATAAGAAGGACATATTCTTCCAGCACATCTTTCTGTCACAAAGTCTGCCAAACTAATTATTGTGGTACATGATCATACACCATCTCCAAGTCCATAAAGACCTCACTCAGTTGCTGTCTCTTTTCTCTGAACTTCTCCATGAGTACTTCTAGAGCAAATATGGCATAAATCTGTGCTGACCCTTCCAAATTTCAATCATTTCATACAGACACTTTTCGATAACCTCCCATACTTTCATAGCACTGGAAAAGGACTGAACACCAGGCTAAATTCTGCACTTGGATTCATGGGAGCCCTATATGCACATCCAAACACTGAATTTGGTTCATTGTTTTAAAAATATTTTCCCCAACCAGCTTCAATGAGAATGATGAAGTTGTTGGGGAAGGAGAAGGAAAATAGTCAGAAGGAAGTGAAACATTTTTTAGCACTCAGATCTACTCCCAGTACCAGAGTCATATTTTGATAATATCTGAACTTTTATATGTTTTCCTGTGCATGCATATACTATAGGCAGGAAGGAAAGAATACAATACTGAAAACAGCGCAAGCAGAGAATGCTCAGCAAACTTCAGGTCCTCAAAGGTATTTAGGTGCCTAAATACTTTAGAGGCTGGAGATCTCAGTCCCTTGAATGACATTAGTGCAGTTACAGAAGTACAAACATTGAGAATGGTACTTTGCTGTTTCATTCATAAAATGAATATTTATAGTAAATTATTGTCCTGATTCATGGTATTTTATTATTTAAAAGAGACAAATTACAAGAATGCTCTTTCCCACAGTATTAGTTGCAATGGAAGAGGACAGTATCTAGCACTTGAGTGGCTTTTTCTTTCTCGAAGCAGCTATTATATCTGTTTCTTTAAAATAATCATCACAGATGATATAATCAATGTTAGGGTTTGAGACCATGTGACTCCAACAAAAATTTCTTTCAAAAAAATCTTTCATTCCAACACTAAGACATTTAGTTTGTGTGTTGAGGGGGTGAGGGGTGAGGATGACGGAGGGAGTTTCTTCCATGCCAACAATAAGAAGCTCTGTAACATATCCACTAGGCAGGTTCAGATATTCACAGTGGGAGCTTCAAGTGAGCGTGTGAATGTATTTATAAGCAGAATGCCTAAGCTCCAGAGAAAGGAAATTTATTATAAAAATATTTCCTACAATGAGGCACCCTTGCCATTGGTGGTAATGTTAGAGAAGGGGGAAGACAGAATTTTAGGGAAGACTTCTAATTAAAACTGAAGACTCATTTATAATATCTACATGACCTAACTGGCAATGTACAGTGGGCTGGGTTCATCAAAGAGGTTAATGGGAACTTGGGTTTCCTTGCTAATTTAAATAAATAACATTCCTTACTTAGGTTTACTTCCAAATGTTAATAAAACCTAGCCAAATTTGTCAAATTTGTTTATAGAAATCTAGCAGCTCATAGATTTCAGATTGTCCTGTTATCTACATCTGTGCCAATTTTGAACAAATAGAGAAGCTGCATAATTACCTTTAATTAATGTCAGAATGCATCATTTATGTTTGATTTCATCTATAATCTGTTACTACCATTTCCTATGCCATGTCTCCTCATAGGTATAAACAATGGGCCAGATTCTGCAACATGCTGAATGCCTCCTGTCAGGTGCTGAGTTCCACTCCCACTAACTTCAGCTGGAGATCAGGGCACTCTGAACTCACAGGACTGGGCCCTAGGACAGGGAGTGAAGAATAATGTGTCCCTTTGAAAATGCCTGGGGAATTTAAGTAGACAGGGAACACTGATGAAATTTTGCAGCCTGACCACCCTTATTCTTCAGAACAGAAGCCAGGGGTTCTTTTGTTACCACAAGTGATCAGTAACTTCGGTTTATGTCTCATCTTAAAGAGGACACCACCAAAAGCACAGTGCCCTCTAACACTGACTCAATGATGGCTCAGGTGAAACTGTGCCATCTACTGAATCACCAACATCAATTTCTGGTTCAGGCCTAACAGTACTTAACTGATGAGAGCTGACAAGACCACAATCGCAGGTGGTGTGGCTGCAGCTATAATAATTCAATGTTCTGTCATGAAAGAGAGAGAGAGAGAATTTAATTTAATCAACACATGGTTTCCACAGAAAAAAATGAAATGTTTTTTAAAAAATTGACAGATGTAATAACCCAACGTCAGCTCAATCAAATCATAAAATGAAACATATGGTTTGTCTTTGTATAATGAAATCAAGGAAGACAGAACTAAGAAAGATATTGTTGATGAATAAGGTCACAATTTGTGTTTGGAAGCCTTCATGTTCTGCACAGAATTTTTCTGTCTCCGTCGTGATAGCATAAAAGATTTCCATTAAGCCTGATGCCCAGATCCTCAAAGGTATCCCACTGAAGTTAGGAGCTTCAAAACCTTTGACAATCTGGGACTCAGGTTAATGGAGATCCTTTATGCTATCATGATGGAGACAGAAAAATTCTGTATAGAACAAGAAGGTTTCCAAACACAGGAGTTGCTGCAGGAAACATTGTGCCCCAGAAACTTTCCTCTGAGGAACAGTTCCTCCAGTGCTTCTCTCTTGCATTGGCTTAGGAATCTGCTACAGCACTATATAGACTGTAAGCTCTGCAGGGCAGCCACTGTTTACTACTCTGTTAAGTGAGTGTAGCACAATGAGAACTTACTCTTGATTGGCCCTTAGGTATTACCATAATAAACATGATTAATAAAATAATAATAATACATGGCATAACATACTCCTCCCTTGGTTTCCAGACAGCTCTGAAGGTCGGCACATAGAGGAGTGGAGCCATCTCTCAGCCTCTCCTCCACTCACTCACAGTGCAGGAGAACATTGGATGTTTAGCTCCTGCTTTCCCTTCTGTGCCTGGGTCTGCAGTTTAGGGATATCTAATGCAGCCTGTGGTGCTGGGTGCTAGAATAATTGGGGGCCCCACCCCACCCCTTCTGCCTGCATTCCCCCCCATGCTTCTGCTGGGGGGAACAGGGTCCGAGCGCGGGGGCTTGCCCCACTCCACCTTCTTGGTGCTCCTGCTGGGGGGAGAGCATGGTCAGGGTGCAGGGTCTTCCCCTGCTTCCTGGCAGGAGTGCTGGGTGGGCAGGCGGAGTGGGACAAGCCCCTGTGCCCTGATCCCTCTCCCCCCCCCCCAGCAGGAACACTGGTTTGCTGAGCTGGTTGGGGTGCTGGGAAGCCCATTTTTTCAGGGCCTCCCAATTGGCTGGGACCCCAGGGCATGAGACCCCTTGGCCCAGTGGCTAATCTGCCACTGGGTCACAGCTTCACTCCACTCTATTCCCTTGTGTGGCTGAGTTAGATGCAGCCACAATCCAGCCCTTGGTATCCACTTAGCTATATGTTGACTTCTGCTTAGAGCTGGTGGGAAACATTTTTCCCATCCTGTGAGAATTTTCAAGATTTCAAAAAAAATTCCCATCCTGAATTGGGACAAATTCAAAATGTCAAAAACTAAAAATCTGAAAAAAAAAAATCAGTTTGGGTCAATCAAACCATTTCATTTCAATAATTTCTGAAGTTTTGTTTTGCTTTTGAAGATTTTTTTATTTCTTATTTTTTTTACTATAATTAACTTAAGATTGTTATGAACCAGAAAACTAGAATTTTTCATTTTGATAATGTAGAACTAAAACATTTCAACAAGTTCAAAATGTGTTGTTTTTTCAAAAATGTTTGAGTTGAGAAATTTATTCAAACCAACCCTTTCCAGCCAAAAATTTTAGTTTTGATGAACCAGTTTTGTGAAAAATAATCCTGACCAGCTGTATTTCTCTTTCTTTTATTTTACTTTACTGTGGAATGATATTCCTGTTCTTTTATAAGTGTTTGCCTTTTGTATCCTATACTGTTTGTTCATTTTTCAATCCTGGCAAAAGTAATATACATTAATAAATACAGTATACTGTAGTAAAAATAGATTATATGTAAATCTATGACACATCACATCAGAAAAATTCAAGTGTTACATGTTACTTTAATCAAAGGCTTATATTGCCTTTATGCATCAGACATAGAATGTTTATTATTATTATTATTATTAATTAATTATTTTTGCTCCTCTCCAGGTACAAAGCAATTGTAAATCCCATGGATATCCAAACATCAAATGCAGTTCTGTGGACGTGTTTTAAAGCTTTCGCCATCTGGATAATCTCCATGATGTTAGCAGTTCCTGAAGCAGTTTTCTCTGAAGTGGCCCAAATCGATGGCACAGATAATGTCAGTTTCAGGGCATGCATACCGTATCCCAAGACAGATGACATGCACCCAAAGATCCACTCTGTGCTGATATTCTTAGTATATTTCCTTATCCCTCTCACCATCATTAGTATCTACTACTATCATATTGCTAAGACTTTAATTAAGAGTGCACACAATATCCCTGGAGAATATAGTGAGCATTCTAAAAGACAGGTAAGCTATTTGCAGTGCAATTGTATGGTGAAAAATTTATCTGCTGTACACATTTTAAAATAAAAGCACAAAAACTATAACATACCTAGTATAGGCCTAAGATTATATTAAAATTTTCATAGGCATGGACCCAGGTCTAGCATTAGCTCAAAAATCTCCCTGTTTTAAATCTTATTTTACAACAGCTCTAAGACTGGTTTGGAATGAGTATTTTTACTCTATTACATAAGAAATACAAAGAAAAACAAGCCGAAGAGTGTGTTTATTTCTTTTCTATCTTAGCCTTTTAGTGAGAAACAAAAATGATTCAACTGATGACATTAATTACTATTTATACTGATGAATGGTATTGGTGACGAGTATTTATATGTTTATTGATTTAGCAATCACTTTTGTATATGTTAAGAAACAGCATTTGCTGGGGCAACCAGTTGTAGCTTTCTGACCTCCATATACTCATCTCTTCCTGAAAGAAATCTAGTGCATTACAGAGTAATCTGTGGAAACAAACTATAAAGGGCCAGATTCATCAAAGGTGTAAAAAAACCTTGCAACTGGAAACTAAGTATTGAAATACATCAGAAAAGGCAGTTCTTGTAGGACTTCTAGTCTAGCTGAAACCATGAAGTACTGAAAATTCCTTGAGAAAACTTGTAGTTGTAAGGATTTCTCCTTGTTTCTAGAACAATATGGCTTGGATAAGCAGTCAAATTTTGGGGGCATTTCCCTGAATAGAAATGCTGAATCTACCGAGGTTCTCACTATCCAAATTTGGTAGTACCATCCTTCTTGGCATCCTCTATGTTACAATATGCTACAAATCTTTGAGACAGAGCATTTTTACAACCAACTCAACTTAATGTGACATATCAGCAAGCCATATCAGAAGCCTACTCATCAATGTAAATGGCACAACAGTTTTACTGTTCAACAAAGTAAATCTTTCTGAGGGAAAGTGCCTCAAAATCATACATCCACTTTACAAACAGCTTAGATTGCTTAATAAAAGACCAATGCTGATGAAAAGAATTAGGTAGGGTATTTGCTGCCACATTTTAGACTGTTACCTGTTTACCCCCGATAAGAGAGAAACATATTTTTAGACGGTAAATATTTAACAGAATAATGAAAACATTTCCTGGTGTCCTCTCTACTCAACATTTTGTTTCTATTCTAGTCTGTTTCTTATTAAAAACACACACTTACCAGAACTGGACCATTTTCTTATTCTGCGAAATATAAAGAACCGTTTGTCTGACATCAATGAAAATAAAGCTAATTTACATCATATTTCTGAAACTGTTAGAGATTCTTTAAAAAACAAAACACATTTTTCCTTTCATTATTTGTTGAGTTTATTTATTAGATTAAAAAGGGGGGAGGGGGGGCAGCCTGACCAATGTACCTATCACTTGACAAATGGTAAAGGATTCAGATTCCTGATGCCAACCAGAGTTTCTCTAAGAAAGAGTACAGATGGGGAACATATACATCTCATATTTTCTGCTATCTTTGCAATTTACAGCTATGAACAGTGAGTGGAAAATGGGTGTAAAATCCTACCAGATCAGAATGGTAGCATTTATAGCCAATTTCCAGCTCACTTTGCACAAGTGTACATGGTTGCACAAGGTGAAAAGCAGTGGAGAATCAGGCCGAGTAGAAGCAGGAAGAGATTCATAGGCCTAGAGTGTGTGCCTCTCATGGCACAAACTTTGCAGAGCTAGAAAACAGCCTGCTCTCTATGGCTGTGTGAAACCCACTGGTTTGGGTTTGGATGGGTAGTGGTGAACTATATTTACTGGTTTAGTTGACAGGGTTTTGCAACCCTCCAACACCCCCAAGTTCATTTGAGTTTTTCTAGTAAAAAATAGAGCCAAAAAGCATGAATCCTCCGCATAAGCCCTCCTCCCCATAGCAGGCCTTGGCTCTTCCTACAGTGGAGGGAACACACAGTGGCTTTCTATCTTCACTCTCTTCAGGGGTTGACCATCTGGCCTGTTCCCTCCATCCTGTTTTTTGTGAGGACCAGTATGTAGACCATATTCCCCCACGTTTAGCCCTGTAAATATCTTCGGAGGAACAGGTGGCCTGCAACTCCCACTATTCTACAGCAATGCAATTGGGAACTGCTTCTCTAGTGTTGCTTTGGATGCTTTACCAGACCCTTTACTTCAGTCTGCAGCTGAGACGCCACTGAGTGCTAAGAGCACTTGTTCTGGGGATTTCCTAAGAGAATGGTACAAACTGTGGCATTTCAGACCCAGAGGGAAATAATGGGATGTAAGTACCATTGCAGAGCTAAAACTTCATGCATCAGACTAATAATGTCTCTAAATTTCAAACCTTTTGTCAAATTAGCCAAGTGTTGAGATATGTTCCAAAGGAATCTATTCTACCAGCTTACTGTGGTGACTGAAAGCCAATGTATACTTGGAATATGAGTCCATCTTGGTGTACTTATCTATGTAACAAACCCATATATAAAGGCCAGTCTATCTAGTGTAGCTGCCAGCAGCTGAGGATTGGTTAATGAAAGTGAACTGTAAATGAGAAATGAAAGCAAATGAGATAGCAAAAGTAATTTAGCCCTTAAAGGGAGTAATTTTATTGATCTTATCAGAATTCATTGTTAGAGTTTTTGTAAAGTGAAATGTTACATGTTTTAATTAAGTCTATTATGTGGATTAGTTCTATTCTGTGTTGTTAATTTGGTTCTGTTGATTTATCATTTTAGATGGAAACTCGAAAGCGTCTGGCAAAAATTGTTCTGGTCTTCGTTGGCTGTTTTGCCATCTGCTGGTTCCCTAACCATGTATTGTACATGTACCGGTCCTTTAATTACAGTGAGATCGACCCATCGCTAGGACATATGATCATTACCTTAGTGGCCCGAGTACTGAGTTTCTGCAACTCCTGTGTCAACCCATTTGCACTGTATTTTCTGAGTGAGAGCTTTAGGAGACATTTCAACAGTCAACTGTGCTGCAGGAGAAAATCTCATCGAGAGAGATCCACCAGTTATCTGCTCAGCTCCTCTGCCATACGAATGACTTCTCTGAAAAGCAATGCCAAGAACACTGTGACCACCTTGACGCTACTGAATGGGCACAACCTAAAACAGGAAATGTCATTATGATTTCAACAGTGTAGTACTTTATCTGGGAATAAATTTGGGCTTTTATTTTACAGCCATGTCAATAGCTTAAGGTGCTTTCACTAGTTCTTGAAACAGAGGATTGATCCAAGTCTCTCAATTTGGGACCATTGCATATCTAACTTCTAATTACTTCAGACAGAAGTGAATGATATTACTGAGTGAGAAGAGAAGAATGAGTGTTTCTAAGACTATTTGTTAAGGGGCACAATTCTGTACATTTAATATACAGGATAACAAAGGTATGGTGTTAATAGATGTGTAACTGATTTGATGTTATTTAAAAAAGAATATTGATTCACTTAGCTGAACAATTTATGGTAGGTAGGGGTGAAAGTAAGATAAATTACTTACCGGTATGGAGCCCGGATCCAGGCCCCTGGAAGGGGCAGGGCCTTGGGCGGAAGGGGTCGGGGTCAGCCTCTCCCAGCCAGCCCTTCCATGCTGCCTGGCCTGTGCTGCCTGGGGCTCCGGCCGCTGCTGCTGTAGCAGGCCGGAGCCCCAGGCCCCAGGGCAGCTGCCCCTTCCCCCCCGACCCCCGTTAGGGTCCTTAAAGTGCTGCCATGGTAGTGCTTTAACATCGGCTGTGTACGGGCTGGTACCGGTGGCCACTTCTTACTGGTACGCCGTATCGGCCCACTTTCACCTCTGATGGTAGGTGACTTTTTATGACTATTGCTAATTGCTCTTGTCCTGTTCTAATAGAGTTGTATGAGGAACAAAACTAAAAATGATGCACACACACTGTTCATTAGGGCTGGGAGAGGTGGTTTTTCTAAAGCCATAGGTTCTAGATTCAGAAGAGTAATCAAAACGTGAAGGTTGGATCTGCAGTTGTGCAAATCTGCGTAGTTCCATTCACTTGAATGGACCTACAGCAATTTATGACAAATACAAATTTGGTTTTTGAAATCCAAGCTCTGTTTGGTTCTGGCAGACCATGAGTTCTGGGAGGCTGCATTTTTAAAATTTTGTTCCTCTGTATTATAATCCTAGAAGCAGGGCAAGAACTACTAGGCAGCCAGAATCTTTGTCACTTGCATAGCACAGGATTCCAGTTAGTTAGAATTTTGAAAATGACAGTTCCTTTGAAAATTAGTTAGCTAATGTCAAGGGAAAAAGCATTTTCTGAAACTCAAAAGTTTCTCAGAAACCAAAATTTCAAAATAAAATTCTATGGTTTTGTGAAGCCTGTAACCCCACTGGGTATGTCTATCTTGCAATTAAACACCTGCCACTGGCCTGTGTCAGCTGACTCAGTCTCACCGGACTTGGACTGTGGGGCTATACATTTGCAGTGTGATGTTAGGACTCAGGCTGGATTCTGAGCTCTGGGACCCGCCCCCATCACGGGATCCCAAAGCTCGGGCTCCAGCCCAAGCCTGAACACATACACTGGAATTTTACAGCCCTGCAGCCCTGAATAGATGTATTCAGTGGTTTCTACTGTGTCTATTGCTCATTATATTTCACTTCTAATTTCCTACTACCAAGTGCCATTGTAGACGTAAAACTACTATAAACGTTAATGGAAATATTGAACATGCAGTACAGCAAGATTAAGGGTAATGTTTTCAAAGACCCCTAAGAGAAGTAGGAGCCAAATCCTATTTTCAAAAGTGTCTTAGACACATAGAAGCCTCACTCTCTCACTGAAAGTCAGTGGGACCTAAGTCACTGATGCACTCTTGAAGATTTTACCCTAAATCCCTCAAGCAGGGATTTTCAAACTTTGTACTTGTTTTAGTGCAATTAACGGCAAAACATGGACAGTACCATGTGACCAGGCAGTGCTCAGTGGACCAGCCACAAAACCTCTCAGGACCACAGCTTAACCTCTAAAGGATTATGCTACGGTGTGGGGAATTTCAGTACTACTGCTTTCAAGGGGTACACACTTAGCTGTAGAACTGGAATTGCAAGGATGATGAATGGTAACTGATTCTACCGTGCAAAAGAGAAATGGTAAGACCTCCTCTTGCCCTGGTACCACCTTGTATAAAGGGGCTACAGGGCAGGTGTAAGATAGTACGAGCCAGCCAGGAGTGAGGGGCAGTAGATGGTGGGAGGAGACATGGCCAGGGAAGACTTGCACCCTCACCACTGCAACAAGGACACAAATTAGCTCAACCTTCAGGGATTCTCCAGCCTGAGCCAAGGATACACCAGCCGCTGGCCTTGGAACAGGGGAGACACGAGTCCCTTTTCCTCTATCCCTGTGCTGTTGCCTGTGCAGGGATGAATCTGGCTCTGAATCCCTAATGGAGCCTCATTGACTTCAGTCTGCACATGCAGACATTTATAGAAGTAGGCCATCTTACACTTAATGAATCAATAACACAACACAATCTAAATCAAGTCTGCATATTTAGGGTTGCTCATAATTTCAAAGGAACCAATGCCTCTGTGTTACAGTTCCTTCAAGATCTATTCACAGTTGTGCTACTATTAAGTACGAGCTACTTGTAGATCGATAGAACCAGTTAAAGCATCAAACTACAATTCCCTTTCCCAGTCTCTGATCATCAAGGCACAAAAATAGTTCCCTCCACTTTTAAAAGCATTGGAGATATTTTAATATAACCCTGCAACTGATCATATTTTCAAATCTCTCTTAAACCTCCTAGAATGAAATGTAGTACAAATGTATTATTAGATTAAGCTATTTATCTAAAATCATCAGAACCCAACTCTTTAGTGTGCAATAATGAAAATAACGAACTGATGTTAATTAAAACCAAGAGCAATGACCAAAGAGAAATATGTCCTTGTTTTAACTCTCTCTTTTGGGCTGAACACTTGATACTTAACATGCTCCTACAGCAAGAAGAAGAAAATTGCTTTCATGAGGACTGAAGAAGCAATCTTCTGTTCACATATCCAGAGAAATGTAACACTACTTCTCTTTTAGTTATCAGATTATTGTACTAAATAACATGGTGATTTAGATCCTTGTCCTAAAGACTTCAGCACATGTGTAGCTAACCACATAAGTAGTCCGACTGATTTCAATGCCTAAGTGCTCTGCTGGAGCAGGGCCTATATATTGAGGTATATACTTACCACTATGAAGGAATGAGGGGGTAAATTGTATCCCTATTGCCCCCACAGGGGCACCTGTGCTAGAGAGAGAGAGGATTCACCCAGAAGAAAGTTGGCAACAGTACGATTAGAAACCTAAAGTGAAATCCTGGCTCCTTTGAAGTCAATTAAATTTGACCATTGACTTCAGTGGAGACAGGATTTCACATCTGGAGTTTATATATAAAATAATTGTATTGAGAGATGCATTGGAATGGGTAAAAGTGGTCTGGGTATCCAAGTAGAAAGAAAAGAAAAAAGAAAGAAAGAATTTTCCCTCAGTACCTTCAGTCCAAGTATCACTACAAAGGTTAGCTGAAACTCAACACCCCTATGAGATAGGCACAATTATACCCCGATTCAAACTGAGAAACTCACGAGGTTAAGCAAAATTGTGGTTCAGTGACAGCACTGGGGATGACTGTCTGTCCCAGGTGTCTACAGTAGCTCCTTGGGAGGTATGTATTTGGTCATTTACAGACTGCTGGAATGACCGAGCCAGAGGAATTCTGATCCAGTAGGAATGTATGACAGAACTATGTCTCCTTCTTTATTCTGTAAAGAACAATCATCTTCACAGGCAGAACTCCAAATTCTTTATTCTGTCTCCTCCTACCTCCTCAACTGCAAATCTTCTTTCTCCCATTGCAGCTCATTCTACTCCCCTCTCCTGTTTTCTGTTAATGTTCCCTCTCCTGAGTCCTCTCCTTGTCTCCCTCCATCCTCCATCCCTGGGTGACCTTACATCCTCTCTTATAACTTTATGTTAATTACTCCCAAATACCAATGCTACCCTGGCTTCTTCCACTAGTCTCATATTTCTGTCTGCCCCTACTATCTCATCCCACCGTGTCAAAAGATGAACACTTCATTTTAACTCCCAGGCTCCCCTTTTCTATCTCCAGTGCCCATCACTGCCCTTGGTCATCTCTCAGCTTTACTAGTACACCTATTTAGCCTCCTTGTTTCTCATCTAAGCTAGACAGTGTCACTGTACAGCATAGTATTTTACAGAGTGTTAAAGTGCATCACACTTATTAATCCATAGCAGCACTTTTCTGGTGCAGAGATTACTTAATGACACCATTGTCCTACTGCAAAAGAACAGCCTGCTTTATAATGGATTATTTGACACTTACATTTGACTTGTATTCTTTTCCATGTAACTGCTTTAAATTGCTTTGTGTGGCATAGGCAGCATGAATCTTGCTTTTGGGTAAAATACCAAGCTACAGCCTTGCGGTTTCAGTCGTGTGGAGAAGGCACACTGGGACAACACGCAGCTCCTTACTGACAGAAGAAAAGCAGATCTTCAGCTCATATTCCTCAGACTTAGTGCTCAAAGCTTGACTTGAGTAAACCAGCAGGTTCTCCTTGGCTATTCTCTCTACATAGCCATGGAGAGTTATTTGACTCTCCTCAAGCTTTGCTAGGTTTTTTGCTATGGCAAGATGTACCGCACAAAAGTATTTTGATTGTTTCTATTCCTGTGCTTCAATAAACATTGTAAACATGTATAATTATGTGTGTTGTGCTATTTCCATGTGGCTTGCTGTTGTAATAATTAAAATGACCATTACAGAATGCTGTGTATGGAGTATTCTCTTTTAAACCACACAGGAAAGAAAGAGGAAAAATGTAATAGAGAGTGCCTCTGTTCGGAATGAAATTGTCGTCGGATAATACCTGAGGTCAATGTCGAAACACTTATTAAAGGATATCTATTCAACCCCTTTATTTCTATAGTGGAAACAGTTCTTTTCTGTTTCAGAAGGATTTTTTTGTCTGGCTCATTAGAGTGTTGAGGTGGTTACTTTGAACAGTATTGTTCTAAATGCTTGAGAAAAGCATTGCTATTTCATCGCTCCTGAGAAATGACAGAGCAGAATTGGTTACGTTTCCTTCTGTGGAGAACACTTTCTCTGCCACAATGGAGCCTGTGCAAAAGCAGTCTTTACAGCACTCTGTCATCCCATTGTGCCAGTAACAGAAACAATTACATTGAATCCTGAAATGTTGACACTTCTGAGCTCTCAGCAATCCCACCAAACAGTGTATTCTGTTTAATCTTATATTTTATAGGCTATTTGCTCTTCAATGAATACCAGCATTGCCACAATGCAGAAAGATAACTCTTTTTGAGGTCCTGCCCAACCCAATTATCCTTTTGTCCCCAGACTCTATTGAAATGGACTCCTGGAGATTGTAAACACAGGGAGGAGACAAGAATATTCTTTTCATGGTTCAGGAAAGTTGCGTATATGGTAAACTGAAGTTTTTTAAATGTGACTATTGATTTTGGATCACTTTGGTTTTGGAGGCACAACTTGAGGCAACCTTAAGTGGCTTGATTTTCAGAAAATGGTGAGCACCTGCCTTCTGAAAATGAGGCCATTTACCAATGTCTGAAATTGGACACTCAAAAATGGAGGCACACAAAATCACTAGTCACTTCTGAAAATCTTTGCCTGAATGTTACCTGTAGCAGCTGTACTGTTCTTTTTGGGAAGGAGTAAAGAGGATTCTATAGAATCTCCCTAATTCCTCCCATTGCATCGAGTCTCTGTGCTCCTATCTGAGAAAGGCAGGATGTGGCACTTCAACTATGCAAGATGGAGCAGACAGGAGAGGATAGCTCATGGGGAGAGCTGTGTAAAATATTCTTCTCAAAAAAGATTTTTTAAAAAATGACATTTGCTTGTTATTGAATTTGTGTTACTGGAACAAATTTACAGCACTTGGCAAGATGGTTTGCAATGTCTGGAGCCTTTAAGCAAATGTTGGTGTCTACTACCTCTCACTATGTGGGTGCTTCTGAAACAGAAAGGAAAGCCCCTTTTGCTCAAAAACCATTGGGTCTGTGACTAGTGATAACCACACAGCATAATGCAGATATGCTCAGCCTGAGGCTCGCAAGCCGCAAGGGGCTCTTTAATGGGTCTCCTGCAGTTCTTTGCAGCACATGATATTAAAACACTGTGATTTAATTATTAATCAAAGTTATTAACCAATCGTGATGCTTTTATTGTGTTGTTAACCAATCACACTACTGTGCCTCTTTTAGGTAATGTTCATTGGTAATTTGACTCCTGAACCACTGAGGTCTGAATATCACCAGTCTTATGCATTAAGCATAGGGCTGGGATTGCCCTTAAATAGCAGTGGTGCTAAAGGAGTCTGTTTGCCCCAACCAAGTAAGGTGAATAGGCACTCTCCTCTGTTACTTTCTCTTCCCTTAAAGAGAAAGAATATGACACAGTGCTGCTTGCATATAAAACCTAAGCAATCAGAAGAAATATCAGAATAAAGAGGCAGAAATTGCAAGGGTTTATTAAATTTAGGATTTTCTCTTTCACTGGATACAGTTAGGCATCATTGTTACAAATAAGAAGTTTAAGAGATTTGACAGCTCTGGATTCAGTACTAGAATGTGGCATAATTGAGCTAGCAAGTGCTGTAATAATGCTTTTGTGCAGGCTCTGGTGTAACACAGAGTATCATCCACAGCAGTAAGTAATTAACTCAACTGCTTTATAGCGACTCTAAAAATGGAGATACTTTAGTCTAAAAGGAGACACTGTTTGCGGGTTCACTTGTTAAACAGACAGAGCCATTTGTCAGTCAGACAGACAGACAATTAAGTCTTAATATCAAGACCTCTCCCTGCTTTTGCTTCTTGATTCATTTGTAGTTTATTTGGGGTTTCTGACATCATCTCTCTTCACTGGGACACAGTACTGCTCACAGAATGCATATCATGGTTTGTTTTTAACGCAGCAATATGTCAATAAGCTAACCCTGGAGCTCATTGAATTCAGTAGCATTAGAAATTTGTATAGCAACTGGTCGAGTTAGTAATAATGAATGGGAGTACTTGTGGCACCTTAGAGACTAACAAATTTATTAGAGCATAAGCTTTCGTGGACTACAGCCCACTTCTTCGGATGCATACAGAGTGGAATAAATATTGAGGAGATATATATACACACACATACAGAGAGCATAAACAGGTGGGAATTGTCTTACCAAGTCTGAGAGGCCAATTAAGTAAGAGAAAAAAAACTTTTGAAGTGGGAGAACACTTTAACCTGTCTGGTCATTCAATGACAGACCTGCGGGTGGCTATATTACAACAGAAAAACTTCAAAAACAGACTCCAACGAGAGACTGCTGAGCTGGAATTGATATGCAAACTAGACACAATCAACTCAGGATTGAATAAGGACTGGGAATGGCTGAGCCATTACAAACATTGAATCTATCTCCCCTTGTAAGTATTCTCACACTTCTTATCAAACTGTACTGGGCTATCTTGATTATCACTTCAAAAGTTTTTTTTCTCTTACTTAATTGGCCTCTCAGGCTTGGTAAGACAACTCCCACCTGTTTATGCTTTCTGTATGTGTGTATATATATCTCCTCAATATTTATTCCACACTGTATGCATCCGAAGAAGTGGGCTGTAGTCCACGAAAGCTTATGCTCTAATAAATTTGTTAGTCTCTAAGGTGCCACAAGTACTCCTGTTCTTTTTGCGGATACAGACTAACACGGCTGCTACTCTGAAACCTGTAATAATGAATGGACATCAAGAAGTCCTGTGCAGTTTTTCTACTTAATTATGCTCTTTAACAACTTTTGTTACCATCAATCTTAGTTGCTATTAGGGATGGGCAAGCAAGATAAGTTAAGACCCAACTCAAGCCTTTGCCCAAAGTCAAATCAAAACTGAATCTACAATGCCCCTGAGGATCAAAGAGCTGTTAGCTTTTGGTTTTATTGTCTTTCAAGGATCTCTCACTACTACTGTGCACCAAGCTATCCAATAACAACCCGAAGTTCTTCTACACAAGTGCCCCCTTCCCAAAAATGTTTTATTCCTGGGTTTGAGGGTTCACAGATTGTAACCACAATAAAGGGTTTTTATATGAGCCAACCAGACAAAATGGAAGGCCAGTTCAGACTACAAACCTAAGGCCCAGTCCTTCTTTAACCCAAATCCCCAAGAACAAGATTAGGTCCCGCATTTTCCCTGCTACACCTGAAACTCTCCACTTTTGTTTTCCATAAATTGCTTTTATAGAGCTCCCAGCTTTAACTCTGAGCACCTGATTGGTCTTTATGAGTTCACTAGCAACCCTACCTGATTACCTACCCTTCAGCTGCTGAAGGGTTAGATCTAGAGTTAACTCTGTCTTCTATGGAGTTCCAGTAGTGCTTCTACTACAAGGTTGTTTATATGGAATTTCCAGCACTATCACAGGAAAGCTCTGGAATTGAAGCATAAAACAATAGAGGTTCTTTTAAGCCAGATAGGTTTGGCTGCATCATAGCCCTGATTTACCAAAGCACTTATGCTCTTGCTTAATTGTAAGTGTGTGACTAATCCCATCTCTAGTCAACAAAACTTTTAAGCATGTGCTTAATTTTATGCACACACTTAAGGATCACAAAGAGCTGCCACACAGAATTTGCATTCCCTGGAGAGGAGGGAGCAGGGGCCTTTGGTACAATATTGCCAACCCCAAGCATTCAAAAGTTATGAGTCAGACCCCCCCCAAAGCATGTGATTGGTTTAAAAATCATGAGACTTTAAAAACAATAATTGTAGATCATTTTTACATATTTGCCTTGAGAGTTTTTAGGAGATATTCAGATCATGTTTTCAGCTTTTCTCCACAACCATGCAAAGTAGTGGGACATTAGAAGCCCCCTTGCTTCCCTGAGCAGGCTTTCTATTGCTGGAGCCTGCACATGGAGGAAAATCATTACTGGGCTGCTACTCCCCCATCCCACACAGTAAGCAAATAGGGGTAGGGAGTGGGTAGAGCCATAGCTCTTCTTCTCCCTCTTCCCTCCCTCCAATCCCATGTTCTCCAAAGGACTGGAGCTGGTAGAGAGGGGGAAGTATCAGACTGGGATTCACACAGTCACAGTCTGGTTACTGCCCCTCACTCAGGCTGGACTGTAGGATTACAAACCAGCCCTACGTACTTGTTTTGCTTTAGGTGACAAATATTTTAATGATTGTAAAGGCATTCTGAGCTAGGGATAGGCTCTTTGAAGACACTGTAATAAATAAAGACCATATCAGAGATCATCAGTTCAGAACTAAAAACGCCACAAAGTGACCTGTCAAGTAATTTCCAAATCAAATGCTGTCAGCTCACCATGCTTTGCTGATCTGAGAGCATAGTTACCACCTGGTTTCTACATCTAAGCAGCCTCTTCAGCAGAATGCAATGAGTCTTCGGTTGAGCACACATCTGTGATTCTAAAGCAGCTTCTCCGACTTGATTCCAGAGCCACAGGCGACTGTGCTGCTGATAACAGCGAATGTATTAACAGCATAAAATGCCTGCATTTGGAAAAGGTTATTATTACATCCTTTATTGTGCACCAAGCTGTCTTGGATGTTTTCCCGTGTCTACATACTATTTGTTTTCATTAACTCAACTGACAAAAATAGACACGTTCACCATAAATTACCACTAACATTTCCCTACATTCTCAGCAAAGAAACAGGATGCCAGATTCTACATTACTCCACTCTATACAGGAATGGAGTGGAGGGGCAGAGGTGGCTTTATGCCACCTTGTACCTTTTCATATTTTGGGGCCGTCCAGACCCTGTTACAACATAACATCGCCTCATAGAGTGATAGATTCCAAGGCCAGAAAGGACCATTGTGATCATCTAGTCTGACCTCTTGTATAACACAGGCCATGGAACTTCCCCGAAATAATTCCAAGACATAGACCATATCTTTTAGAAAAACATACAATCTTGATTAAAAAGTTGTCAGTGATGGAGAATCCACCATAACACTTGGTAAATTGTTCCAATGGTTAATTATTTAGAGCTGATCTACATTGCCCTGGATAGATAAACAACTTCCAGGGCTGGGAACTGGGTGAGACTTGAACACACTACCACTTACATAGTATAACTTATGTTGCTCAGGGGTGTGAATAAGCCACTCCCTGAGTGATGTAAGTTACACCGATCTAAGCGCTGGTGTGGACAGCATATGTCGGCAGGAGAGCTTTTCCCGCCAACATAGCTACCGCCTCTCCTGGAGGTGATTTTATTATGCCAACAGGAGAGCTCTAATGTAGACTAGCCCTTACTTTGTCTAACACTTTCTATTGTGAAGAATTCTTGAAACCTTTTCTTTGAATAGCACTCGCACCTCCACTGCTTGCAGTAGAAGCTATGACATTCAGCAGGGAGAACACCACAGGCCACAAAGGTGCCTTTTTTTTGTCCCATGAAATTCCATTCAACTTTTGCTGAGATATAAACTGTTAAAAATGATTTCCTTTCTCTGGCTTGTGCTCCTCAGGAAAATTTTGGCAGCTTGACAATTAATAACTGAACTCACCAAAATTCTGAAGGCCAGCTGACTCCGATGTTGAAGCAGCAGCACCCTTTGGGAACATCTGGGGGCTGCTGGAGCAGCTGTAATAGGTGGGCGGAGAAGAGGAAAAGAATGCCAGGCTGGGGTCCCTCTTCATCATGCAACTTGGCACATGACTCCAGAGGTCCATTTTCCATTCTGGGGGAACCACATTGGGGAGTGGGGGTAGGTGAGAGAGAAAGAGATGGGCCAGGCTGCTCCTTCTGTAAGCTCTCCCACAGACCAGGCATGTGGACCCACTGGCCCATTCCTACTCCCTCTGGGGGCTTCACATGGTGCTTAAAATACTGCAAATACTATTAATACAAGAGTAAGATAGCAGTTAGGCGCCTCCATGTCACCTCTTCAGGCCCAGCACACTTCCCTAGTGGCCAGTACCCCCTCTGTACATAACACAATTTGTTTTTACCTTTTTCATTTAAAAACATACACTTGGGAAATTACATCCAAAAATTATGCTAAAACAACATTATTTATGTTGCATAATTAAGCACTCAGACATTAGGAAATGCTAGATTTATGGTTGCCCGTGAACCTCTAATTCTGTTTCCTTGTGTGTATGCATCCACAAGATTGCCATTTATTCCATGTCTAGTATAGATGGGAGTGAATTAAGATTGCATAGGTAACTATAAATCTGGCATCTGATAACTTTTGAGTGCTTCACTTTGCACTAAATTCTGTTTTTTTAATGTATTTTTGACTGTTACAATTGATATTTATACCACACAGTTCCTTTAGCCATTATTCAGGCAAGATGGCTCACAGATAGACTGCTTGTGTCACAAGAAGTCAAGACATATTCCAGCAAGCTGGCCAATTCCAACAACAGACTCAAATTTCCAAACCAGCTTATACATGGCCAGAACTCAGCAGTGACTGCCCAGAAACTCTCACTAGGAGAGCATTCATTTTAGATCAAATAATAGAGACTGAAGAGATCTACTTCCAAGTAGTAAAATTATTAAACCCCCCAAAAGGCACATTCACAAAGTGTGGTTCTTCTTGCCTGGAAGAAGGGAGGGGAAGGACACATGGGGAGGACAGGGAGACCTCTTTTTATACCAACAGCTTCAGTATCACTGCTTGAACCTTCTGGTCTTTTCTACATGGGCAAATATAGGACACACAGTTTACCAGTATTTGTAATCTCCCTCCTCTGCTTCTCATTTTTGAACTGACTACAGCGTTAATAAAACCAATTCAAATTTCAATGACATTTTGGCCAGGTCTAAAAAAGGATGAAAAAACTGATTTTTTCTGCCCTAGTTTTTGACAAACTCTAATCAAGAATGCACCACTCCAGGTCAATAATGATTTATGGGAAGCTCCACAATACCATCTTTCATTAAGAGCATCCATTAGCATTCTGCAGCATTGTGTGGACCACAGAGTATGTGTGATATGATAACTTCTGTTGAGATATACTGTATCTCTTCAAAGGACAGTGCTTAGAGATGCAATTGGAAAAACTGGATAAAATGAAAAGTACATTTTCAAGAGTCTTATTTCTTGGAGAATACTATGTACCTCCAGAAAGCCAGAGCAAGGGGTAAAGGGCTTTGTTAGAACCTGCTATCTTGGCAAAACACAGACTTAATATCATAAACATATCATCTTGCCAGTTTGCTTCCTTGTGTCACCTGACCACTGACATAAAACTAACCTGGTTTTAGATATACCCCCCGCACCTACCCTGTTTCAAAATGTACAAACACAAGATAACCTTCTCCATAGACAATATCTCAGTAGTGCACAGCTAACATAAGACTGCAAAACAAAATTGATTTATTCATAAGAAACTCTTATCTCTTAAGGATAAACATTACAATAAGAACAGCCTATTCAATGCTAAAGAATGAGTAATGACAGCTACTTCTAACCTCATCTTTCACTGAAAACAGTATTGAGCATGTGTCAAGAAGGACATTCTCTGGAAGTCTACAAGCCCATTCCTGTTCCTATAGGGCAGGGATACCCAAACTTTTTGCCAGAACGACCCCATTTGAATTAAGTATTTCCTGCCGGGACCTCAGACATCATAGAGGACACCATTCTGAAGAGCAAAATGGGTGTCCTCTGCACAGCGTGACCTGGCACACACCATATGTGTGAGGTCATGGTGTGCAGAAGACACTATTTTGCTCTAGAAAATGGTGTCTGGAGCACAGTGTGACCTCATATGTATGCTGAGTGCAAAGTCATGCTGTGTTAAGATGCCATTTTGTAAAGTAAAATGGTGTCCTCCAGGCATGACCTCGCATACATTGTACATGCAAGGTCATGCTGTGCAGAGCAAAATGGCATCCTCCACACCCTACGGATTACCACAACTCCATCTTCTCATAGTGCAACCCCATTTGGGGTCATGACCCACAGTTTGGGTATCGCTGCTATTGGGCCAGATTCATTTACATCCATGCAAAGTGAATGTAAAGTGAATGTGAAACCTACCAAATTAAAATAAAAGACACTGGTATAATTCAAACTGACTGGTTAACTGTTTTTCACCCCCCAAAAAGCCTATTTGTCAAAATTATTTATGAAACATCAGTTTTGAAAAATCTCCCAACTAAACAAAAATATTTGGGGGAAAACGTTCTGTTTTCTCAAGTGAGAATGATTTTTTGTTTCAAAATTTTAGTACATTTAGACTGAAAAAAGGTTAAAAAACCCAGAAAGGTTGAAATAGAAACAAAACATTTCAAAATCATCCCAAATGAAACATTCTGATTGTCCTGTTCTGTTTGATTTTTTTTCAGTTTATTGATTTGTAAAAAATTTTGAGATTGACTTTTTGTCCTGATTCAGGATGGGATTTTTTTTTTTGAAATCTCAAAAATATGTGCAGGATGGGAAAACTGCTTCCAGTTAGTCCTAGGTATAATTTTATCTGATGTTTAGTGGAGTTAGATCTGATTTTCATGAGAAGAGGCTCAGGCCCATAATATCTTACACCCACTTTGCACACATTTATGTGGCTAATCAAGGATCAGAGAAGTGGCTAGCCACGTTGCATGGCAACACTACCATTGCTCTTGGTGAGCGCAGGATCAGGAGCTAAGATTGTGCTTGGTCATACATGGAACTACATAATACTGGAGTAACTCCACTGAAGTCATGAAGTTAGCAGAGTTACTTTGGATTCACACTGCTGTAACTGAGCAGAGAATTTGGCCTATATACTGTATTTTTGTAAGAACAACTATAAGTACTGCACACCTAAAAAGAAGCTATTGTTTCTACCAGATTCCTTTCCTCTCCCATTGAGCTTATTATTGTGAGCTTTGAATCACTGAAATTTAACTGTAAAGTATGCAGGTTCATTCTTGGGTATATATAGCCATAATGAACAAGGAACAGAACAAAGATTCTTCAATAACTTACTCATAGACTCATAGACTTTAAGGTCAGAAGGGACCATTATGGTCATCTAGTCTGACCTCCCGCATGATGCAGGCCACAAAAGCTGACCGACCCACTCCCTTGACTCAGCTGTTGAAGTCCCCAAATCATGATTTAAAGACTTCAAGTCGTAGAGAATCCTCCAGCAAGCGACCCCTGCCCCATGCTGCGGAGGAAGGCGAAAAACCTCCAGGGCCTCTGCCAATCTACCCTGGAGGAAAATTCCTTCCTGACCCCAAATATGGCGATCAGCTGAACCCTGAGCATGCGGGCAAGATTCTCCAGCCAGACCCTCCGGAAAAAGTTCTCTGTAGTAACTTTTAATATCCCATCATGGACCATTGTTACTAATTACCAACGATGGCACATTATTGACCTATTGACTAAAATCACGTTATCCCATCAAACCATCCCCTCAATAAATTTATCAAGCTGAATCTTAAAGCCAGAGAGGTCTTTCGCCTCCACTGTTTCCCTCGGAAGGCTGTTCCAGAACTTCACCCCTCTGATGGTTAGAAACCTTCATCTAATTTCAAGCCTAAACTTCCCGACGGACAGTTTATATCCATTTGTTCTTGTGTCCAAATTAGTACTGAGCTGAAATAATTCCTCTCCCTCCCTTGTATTTATCCCTCTGATATATTTAAAGAGAGCAATCATATCCCCCCTCAGCCTTCTTTTGGTTAAGGTAAACAAACCGAGCTCCTCGAGTCTCCTTTCATACGACATGTTTTCCATTCCTCGGATCATCCTAGTGACCCTTCTCTGTACCTGTTCCAGTTTGAATTCATCCTTTTTAAACATGGGAGACCAGAACTGCACACAGTACTCCAAATGAGGTCTCACCAATGCCTTGTATAATGGAACCAGCACCTCTTTATCCCTACTAGAAATACCTCGTCTAATGCATCCCAAGACCGCATTAGCTTTTTTCATGGCCACGTCACATTGCCAACTCATAGACATCCTGTGATCAACCAGGACTCCAATGTCCTTCTCCTCGTCCGTTACTTCCAACCAATGCGTCCCCAGCTTATAACTAAAATTCTTGTTAGTCATCTCTAAATGCATAACCTTACACTTCTCATTATTAAATTTCATCCTATTACTATTACTCCAGTTTACAAGGTCATCCAAATTTCCATGCAGGATATCCCGATCCTTCTCCGAATTGGCAATACCTCCCAACTTTGTGTCATCTGCAAACTTTATCAGCCCACTCCTACATTTGGTTCTGAGGTCAGTAATAAATAGATTAAATAAAATTGGACCCAAAACCGAACCTTGAGAAACTCCACTGGTAACCTCCCTCCAACCTCACAGTTCACCTGTCAGTACGACCCGCTGCAGTCTCCCCTTTAACCAGTTCTTTATCCACCTCTGGATTTTCATATCGATCCCCATCTTTTCCAGTTTAACCAATAATTCCTCATGTGGTACCGTATCAAACGCTTTACTGAAATCGAGGTATATTAGATCCACCGCATTTCCTTTATCTAAAAAATCTGTTACTTTCTCAAAGAAGGAGATCAGGTTGGTTTGGCATGATCTACATTTCGTAAAACCGTGTTGTAATTTGTCCCAATTGGCATTGACCTCAAGGTCCTTAACTACTTTCTCCTTCAAAATTTTTTCCAAGACCTTGCATATTACAGATGTTAAACTAACAGGCCTGTAGTTACCCAGGTCACTTTTTTTCCCCTTCTTGAAAATAGAAACCACATTCGCTATTCTCCAGTCAAACGATACCACCCCTGAGTTTACAGATTCATTAAAAATTATCGCTAACGGGCTTGCAATTTCTCTCGCCAGTTCCTTTAATATTCTCGGATGAAGATCATCCGGTCCGCCCGATTTAGTCCCATTAAGCTGTTCGAGTTTGGCTTCTACCTCGGATACGGTAATGTCAACCCCCCCTCCTTTATTCCCATCTGTCATGCTGCCACTATTCCTAAACCCTTCATTAGCCTCATTAAAGACCGATGCAAAATATTCGTTTAGATATTGTGCCATGCCTAGATTATCCTTAATCTCCACTCCATCTCAGTCTTAAGCGGTTCCACTTCTTCTTTCTTTGTTTTCTTCCTATTTATATGGCTTTAAAACCTCTTACTATTGGTTTTAATTCCCCTCACAAGGTCCAACTCTACACGGCTTTTGGCCTTTCTCACTCCATCTCTACATGCTCTGACCTCAATAAGGTAGGTTTCTTTGCTGATCCCTCCCATCTTCCACGCCTTGTAAGCTTTCTGTTTTTTCTTAATCACCCCTCTGAGATGCTCGCTCATCCAGCTCGGTCTAAATCTCCTGCCCATGAACCGTTTTCCCTTTCTCGGGATACAGGCCTCCGACAGCTCCTGCAACTTCAACTTGAAATAATCCCAGGAGCCTTCCGCCTTTAGATCCATAAATATGTTAGTCCAATCCACTTCCCTAACTAGTTGCCTTAATTTATTAAAGTTAGCCCTTTTGAAATCGTAAACCTTAGTCTCTGATTTAATTCTGTTAATCCTTCCATTTAGTTTAAACCGAATTAGCTCATGATCACTAGAGCCAAGGTTGTCCCCTACATTTCCTCAACGAGGTCCTCACTACTCACCAAAACCAAATCTAAAATGGCATCCCCCTCGTCGGTTCAGCAACTACTTGATGAAGGAATTCATCAGCTATCATGTCTAGGAAAATCTGAGCCCTATTATTGTTGCTAGCATTTGTTCCCCAATCTATATCCGGGAAGTTAAAGTCTCCCATGATTACACGGTTCCTATTAGTATTTACCAACCTAAAAGCATTAAAGAGTTCTCTGTCCATATCCAGGCTAGATCCCGGCGGTCTATAGCACACCCCAAGCACTATCCCAGGGGAGGCTCTAGTAGTTCTTTTACCTAGTGTGAGTATTGCCCAGACAGACTCTGTCTTATCCATTCCATCACTTATTATTTCTTTACAGTTTACCTCATTATTGACATACAATGCTACTCCCCCACCTTTGCCTTTGTTCCGGTCTTTCCTAAACAGCACATACCCTTCCATACCTGTACTCCAGTCATGACTACCATTCCACAACGTTTTGGTTATTCCTACGATATCCGGTTTCATTTCTCGGACCAGGAGCTCCAATTCCTCCATTTTGTTACCTAGGCTTCTTGCATTGGTGTATAAACATCTTAATTTATGCCGTTTGGTCTCTCTCACATTCGTTATCCAATTTGGTACTGACACCGTACGGCCAGTATGACCTATTAGTCTAGTATCCATCCTCCCTCTCCTTCTTATGTCCAATCTCTCCCCCCCTGCTATATCCGTTCTTATCTCATCGTCCTCCCTCTCAATGTTATAATCTGGTGTGGAGATTAACTGGACATCTCCCAACCGTCTCTCCCAAATTCCTAGTTTAAAGCTCTTTTGATGAGATGAGCCAGCCTCCCTCCCAGAAGTCTATTTCCTTCCCTACTTAGGTGAAGTCTGTCCCGTGAAAACAGTTTTCTGTCCCCGAAAGCCTCCCATTGGCCATACATCCCAAAACCACTCCCTTAGCCAACTATTTATCATCACAATCCTGTCACCCCTTTGCTGCCCTTCTCTAGGAACAGGCAGAATCCCACTGAAGATGATCTGAGCCTCGATTTCCTTAAGCGTCTTCCCCAGCCTGGCATAATCTCCCTTGATTCTCTCCAGTGAGAACCTAGCCGTGTCATTCGTTCCTACGTGAAGGATGATCAAGGGGTTCTTACCTGCTCCTTTTAGGATCCTTTTCAACCGCAGTTCCACATCCCGTATTTTAGCGCCCGGTAGACAGCAAACCATTCTGTTCTCTGGGTCCGCCCTGGTCACAGGCCTGTCTAACCTCCTCAGTAAGGAGTCCCCAATCATGTAAACCTGCCTTTGCCTGGTGACAGTGCGATCTACTAATCTATCCCGTTCCCTCTAGTTGCAACCCCTGTCCATTCCTCTTTTCCCTTCTAATCCCCCTTATGCCATCCTGTATCCTCCCGGGGCCCAGATTTGGTGCTGTCTATATCAACTCCTCCCCTCTTTCTATGAGACTAGCTGCTCTTCTCTTCTTCTTCACCCTCCCACCTTCAGTTACCACCTGCTGCACCCCTTCCTCATTTTCCAAACACCCAAACCTGTTCCTGAGCTCTATTTCTCCTTCATTGGCCCTCCTTTTCCTTGGCCTGCTTCTCACGGTCACATGCTTCCACTGCCCTTGTTCTCCCCCCGGCATTCCCCCTTACTTTATTTAAAATTCTTCTCAAATAAACATACAGTACAATAGGGTGTATTCTTTTCATAAACACCTATAATTCTCATTGATATTAATAGGAGCTGCATGCGCATACAGAGAGGACAATAAGTGATCTCAAAGTGTCTGTGGATAATAAACCAGACCAGATGGGATTGAGTATTCATTGCATTATCTCAGCAGTGATGCCAATTTCTGTAAAATTAAGCTCTAATTAAATTTTGCTTTTGGAAAATAGATGTTCACAGAATTAAATCTTAGATACTTTATTTTTTGAGATGAGTTAATGTTGGCAAATGTTCACTGTCATAAATCTGTTTTAAACCCATCAATTCATACCACTTGGCTTCTAGAATTCCCATATCTGGTGCAGTTACAACAAATAGCATCTGAAAATGGAACCAGGGTAGCCTAGGCCAGGTGTATTACTCTGGGCACAGGGTTTACAGTAGGATTGTCTGAAAAAATGGGAATTCTTTTCCAGGAAAACATTTGAACAACATTTCAAAAAATTGTTTTGTTCAAAAATTTCTCCAGATAATTTGAAATTAAAAATTTCATCTTGAATCAATTCAAAAGAATAACAATTTTGTTTTGATTCCAATTTTAATTCTTACTTGCAAAGAACACTGTAGAAGTGAATTCAGTGGACACAGACCTATCAAAACCTTTGAGTTTGCTCCCAGATCTTGCCACATAGCAGTGCTATGAGTCAGTTTTGAATGGAAAGAGCAATTTCCCTTGGTAATGGCAAAAGTATTAACATATCAAGCAGGTGGCACTTGGATACAACTTTAAACTGTATCTATAGATCCAAATCTTTATGATGTTGCCTCATTACACAAGTCACCTTTCAGTAATTCTTGTTGGATGTAAGGCTGTGTGGGTTCATATAGAACCAGGAATTGATTTCAAATCAGGGTGAGTTTGAGTACTTCTTTGTGTGCAAAAATCAGCCCCAGTTCATGAACAGTTTTTGAACTTGGGAACAACATAGACATAAACTTCCAATGCCTTGTACCTTCTATAGTCATTTACACCCCAGCCTAGTGAATGTAAAATGTTGCTTCTGGTGTCAATGAGTGGAGAATTCTGATTTTGTAACACTGTGCACACACTTCGCACTTCCTTTGCACAGGTGCTAAAGTGATAGCTACCCCTTTGGCCAGTGCACTAGGGATGAACCCAGGGACCTCCAGAGCTAAAAGTATGAGCTGCTACAAGTGGCACTGAAGAGCCAAGCCTCTGTAGCTGGGGGCTGTAAGAACTCATCTCCTGTGTGAATTGACACAGAAGGGGGACTCATAAAACACATTCACCTGCGGGCTACGCATACTATGCAAGGGACAAGGCCAAGGAATCAGGCTGTATGTCAAAAATAAAAGATAAATAGATAACAACCTACTGATTTAATAATTACTTATATAAACAAAGCTGGGGTGACATAACAAGACAAATGTATCCACTGGAACCATAACAAATATTGTATGCAAAGGCAAAGATTTATGTAAATAACAGTACAAAAGAATGATCACATTTAAAAATCTCCAAGGTTCATCCCTGAGGTTGCACTAGGGATTTTCAATCCAAAATTCAGATTCAGGTATTTTAGTACCCTGGGCCATATTAAATGCCTGACCAATTTTGTTTACTGCCACAGCAGTTAAAATGATGGATTTCTCTCTAATCTAATGAGGTTTTAATCTCTATTTTTAAAAAAATTGCATTTATTGTTTATAGCACGCTGTGAGAAAAATGCTCCAATAAAGACTGGGAGTGGCTGGGTCATTACAAAACCTAAACCTAATGTCGTGGAAAGAATCACCCACGCACTGATTTTAGTTCACAGACTCAGAGCCTAAGGCCTTTATTGCAATATGTACCAAACGCGTTTGGGGTGCAGTTCAAAAACTGACACACTGAGCACTGCTCACAGGCGGGTTTTTATTTCATTAAACCGCAAGCAAAGTACAAACAATACATGATGAGTTGAGAAACTGGGGTTGGGGTTAGTCATGAGTTGAGAAACTGGGGTTGGGGTGAGTCATGAGTCAGTCATGAGTTAAGAAACTGGGGTTGGGTCAGCACCCCCCCCCATGTACCTTCCTCATTATTTTCTGAGAAGTGGGTGTTTATTTGGGTAGAGGGGCGCTTGGCGGTTTTCAACAGGGGCGCTTGGCATCAGTTTGGGTACATTTCTCGGCAAGGCACATGTTATTTTCTGGGGGTCTTCGGTGAAGGGTTAAGGGGGGTTACCATGGGATGCTTAAAGAAGATCTATGATTGGTTAATTTGCAAGTAGCTGGAATTAGAAAATGTTGCAAATAGCTGGAACAGCAAGGATGATTAACTCTTTGCAAAAACAATTTCTTAATGTAAGCAGATATTCCATTTTTCGATTGGTTTCATAAACTTGCCGTTATTATGTTGCTAAAGCAGTTTCTTGCTGTAGCTTTTAGCATTGTTCTGTGTTTTTCTCCATCCCCCTTCCTCCCCCCGGTCATTACCCTTGACCGAGTTTGGCAGAGAACCGTGTGGTTCAATCTTGCTCAGGCTTAAGGCCTGTGTTACTCTGTGTAAAGGCAATCAGCATAACAGATCTCTGTTAGAGGGTTTATTTTGGGGCCCACAGATTCAAAGCTCTGGCTATTAAAAAGAAGGCCCCTCTGTTCTATTTCCCCACACTAATTTCCCCAGTACTAATTTCTCCCTACTGTTACTCACACCTTCTTGTCAACTGTCTGTAATGGGCCACTCTCTTACCACTTCAAAAATTATTTCTCCTCCCTTGGTATCCTGCTGTTAATTGATTTATCTCGTTAGACTGACCTAACACTTGGTAAAGCACCCCCATCCTTTCATGTATTTATACCTGCTCCTGTATTTTTTACTTCATATATCTGAAGAAGTGGGTTCTAGCCCACAAAAGCTTATGCCCAAATCAATTTGTTAGTCTCTAAGGTGCCACAAGGACTCCTCATTTTTTTTGCTGATACAGACTAATACGGCTAACACTGAAACCTGACCTCAGTTAGTCATTCTCCCAAGCCTCTAGCAAGTTTTGATTATGGATATAGATACAATCTTCCATACAGAAGCAGTATGGTCCAGTGCATAGGATGCTGGACTTGGAGTCACAACTGGGAGGGGCTATTTCAGGCTCTGTCATGTGACCTTTGGAAAGTGACTTCACTGCTCAGTGCCTTTGTTTCATTTCCCTGTCTTTGTCTGTTTTATCCATTTAGTTTGCAAACTCTTTGGGGGCAGGGACTGTCTCTTACTATATGTATGGACAAAGCCCCAGTGCGGGGCCTCTAGGCTCTTCTGAAATAAGAAATAAATAGATAAATAATGGTACCTACTTCTGAATTCTGGGATTAATATTGTGAGACAGGTGTTTTCATTGCATCCTACTCCAAATGTGTGTTTTCTGAATGTATTTTACTCTGTAAAAGTTAGTGTGCAGAATGCCTACATTTTGGGTATTTTATGGCTCCCAGTGGTCTAATATTCATGACCATACCACAGTGAAGTGTGTGAACCTGAGTTTACTGGCCTTGCAGTTTATTTCTAAGACAATATTTTATAAACTAAGATTTATTGTCTGCTGTACTTATCAGAGGAATGGATGCACTATTAACTCATACACATTGCTTTATTTTGTTCTTTTCCAATGTGAAATAGCTTCAGGTATTTTTCTAACTGTACTTCCCATGTTTAATCTCATTAAGCAGTTTGGGTCGAGACTTTTTAAAAGGAACAGTGCTGGTCTGAACAATGTGCTTTACTCCTGATCTGGAAGTGTATCACTGGGCTGTGGAGTAGCCCAGTCATGGCCATTCAGTCCTTGTCTTCTGTGATGAGAGAGACAACCAGTGTGGTGCATAGTTTCCCGATATCTTTATCTAAAATGATCTAATTGGGCTGAGATCACCACTGTACAGAGATATAGGAAACTGACATGCATGAGAATGTTTCAGTATGAATGAAATATATATTGGGAAAAGAAGATGAAACACCAAAAGCATCACTACTATATGCACATTTCTACACTCCTCCCCTTCTAACAATATAATAAATAATCAGTAGGTTCAATAGCTGGGTATGCATTGCAGTATTCAGTTCAGAAAGTTGTTAGCAGCTCTGTGGTTGCCAGATTTCATGCTCAGTCAGTCATTGACTTAACAGCTGCCAGCAGGGATGTGTTGATTGATGCCCATTATGATGGCAGTCCTAGTGACAGTTTTTTCTTTACCAGTGTATCTGCTTCATATTCTCCTATAGTGAAATATAATGGACCAGATCCTTTGCTGGTGTATAGCAGCAGAGATACACTGAAGTCAATGCTGGTTTACACCCTCTGAGCATCTGACCCTACATTCTGGCAGCTCCCTTTTCCAGCACTAAATCTCACAACATACATAACAAACTGACATACAGTTATTCATTCTTTTTTTCAAGCGGGTTAGGGTACAGGTGTGGCCTTAGCAGGGTCATCTTCACTTATTATTTGTTTTGTGACAGACAGTGCCTGGAAGCTCCAGCCAGGATCAGGGCCCCATTGTGCTAGGTGCTGTACAAACGCAAAAGACAACATTGTTCCTGCCCCAAAGTGTTGACAAGATAATTTGGTGCAGGATTCATTCAGTAACCTTCCCTGCAGATTCACTTCAGAAACATGATTGTTACTCTGGCATGACTAATTGTTATGCTAAATATGTTAAGTCGGGAGCTCTATAGTTTAGCATGGCAGAAGGAACATCTCTTCCTTGGGTAGGATGGATACACTGGTTGTCTGAGCTTTGTGATGCTACCAGGATACATTCAGAATGTGGAGGATTGTAAGTAATAATGACTGTAGGGTTGAGTTCCACAATCTATCACTCAAGAAATGAACAGGCTGCAGATTCGCAAGCAACAACGAAGAGGGCATCTTACTTGATGCAATAAGATCTTTGTAATCCATGCCAAATAGAACAGAGAATGGACTAGGCACATGATCTTTCTTTCTCTCTTTCTCTCTCTTTCAACAGGCAAAAGAAAAGCATGCCAGAGTCGAATTTGTCAAGGGATATGCTGAAATATTATTTTGAGCCAAGGCTAAAACAGGAGCAAGTGACAAGTTGGATGAAAGCTCTGCTATTCCCAGATGGCAGTATTATGCACAAGATTTCATCTTGTGCTGCAAATGTTAACAAGCAGTTAAAGGAATCAACTTTTCAAGTGATACAGAATAGGAGACATCAGTTTTCAGAAGGTCTTACCCAATCTCTCCCTCTCTGTCCCCACACTGATGGAAGACTAGAGAAAGACAGTTCTTAATCACTGGCTAAAGATTAAAGAACCTTGCTTCCTTTAAGTAAATCCATTTGGTTAATTAAATGTATCCCAAATGAAGTCTTCAATGCATACTCAAACACTTAAATGCCCAAAAGATATTGATATTTGCAGTGTTGTTGTAGCTGTGGTGGATCCAGGATATGAGATAGACAAAGTAGAGCTTTTCATCAGGTCTGGGAACTCTGTCTATTCTCAAAGGCTTGTCTTTTTCACCAACAACAGTTGGTCCAATAAAATATTACCTCACCCACCTTTGCTTCAATATCTTTCGAGAGCCAACAGATAAGAAAAGCTTGTTAAATCAAGTTTGTATAAGCACCAACAATATTCTGAAATATTCCTTATATTATATGTTACATGTGCTTGGCATTATTTTGAAAATTGCTATCAATCTAATAGTATTAAAAAACAAACAAACAACAAAATACAGCAACCCCAAACCCAATAGTATTCCAGAAACATGAGAGAAAACAAAAAACAGAGGATACCTACAAATCATGACTTTATTACAGAAGAAAGTGTACAATAGCATAGTGTTTAGCACAATCCATCTTGAAGGCATAAGGCCTAATATATACAACACTGCATGCCAACACTGCGGCTCCTTCCTGCACTGATCAGTAGCTCAGTCATTCTTAGTAATGATAATGTTATATTTATCTAGCTCAGGGATTGGCAACCTTTGGCACGCGGCTCACCAGGGTAAGCTCCCTGGTGGGCCGGGCTGGTTTGTTTACCTACTGCGTCTGCAGGTTCGGCCAATCGCGGCTCCCACTGGCTGCGGTTCACCGCTCCAGGCCAATGGGGGCAGCAGGAAGCAGTGGCCAGCACATCCCTCAGCCCACGCCACTTCCCGCAGCCCCCATTGGACTGGAGTGGCGAACGGCGGCCAGTGGGAGCCGCGATCACCTGAACCTGTGGATGCAACAGGTAAACAAACTGGCCCGGCCCGCCAGGGGGCTTACCCTGGCGAGCTGCGTGCCAAAGGTTGCTGATCCCTAATCTAGCTATTACAGAGCAACAAGCACCTTATAAATGTGTCTTAGCTAGTACAAGTTAAAAATACATCTTTTTCCCTTCTGAAGACAAGGCCTGAGTCACTCCTAACCTGAACATGAGAAATGAAACCTATTTTCTCCACCAGATGACTTCTAAATGATGATAAAATGGTTAGGCAAACTCATTTTGTGTAATGTAATAAGAAGAAGTCAAATACCTCTGATTACAGAACATGCAATTATAGCAAAGGACAAATGTTTCATGGTTTTAAATGAAATATCTTTCATTTAGATCAAAAGAAGTAGGAGCGCTTTGATGAATTTGCAAAAACCATTGGCTTTTCAACAGAACATTGGTTTGTAATCAAATTAAGGGCATTTGATTTCTTTGACTGGGAATAAAACAAACCACAATCACAGGCACATTAAATACAAAGCTGATTCTAGTCTATTCCACTGGATCTCCTGCATATTAATACAACACAGTTGCCATACAGTATTGTTATTTATATGCACAGTAAAACAGCACAATGTACTTACAGAAACACTTTTTTCCTATGCACAATCGAGATATAGTAACAGCGTTGTTAATTACGTTGTTAGTCACATTAACACTGCACCATATTTGATGACAAGGTAGACCAAGGATAACATGGAAACTCACAATAGAAGCAGAATTGAAAGCTATCAAAATGACATTGGAAAAAGCATTGACTACAGCAAGAAGCCATCAAAGATGGAAAGCAATGGTGAAAGCCCTATGTTCCACATGGAATAGAGAGGCATAAGTCAAGTCAAGTCATATTCACAAGAGCTTACGTTTATCAACATTATTGTTATTTTAACCGCAGAGAGTGAGCAGAATGAAAAAGCACAGGGAGGGAGAGAGAGATTGTGTAGAAAAAAGGAACTGAGTGGGAGAGAGAAATAATCTATATATAATGGCCTGATTCTTAGTGGTGAAAATCAGCATAGCTTCTTCAGTATCAATGGAGCTATGACAATTTATGCCACTTGAGGATTTGAGCCTACGCATATATTACAAGAAGGAAAGTTTTGAACACTTGATTTAATGCTGTGAACTTCCAACTTCCAACATAATTGGTATGGTTAAAAAAATTGCAAACTTCAGAGGGTTTTTCCACCCCTAAATGTTATTCTACAAAAACAAGTTATGTTGGAAGTGGTTTTTAGGGGATTAGACTCACATTTCATCAGCTTGAATTTAACTGAAGAGAAACAGTTTAGGGGAAACCAACAAAGCTGACCATGACTTAGCTGGCGCCTTTCATGTACAAGGGTCCCAAAGTGCAGTATAAATTGATTTCCTAAGGAGTCACTGAAGTGCAGCCAGGAGTAGAGTTGGCAATCTGAAATTTTTACATCCCTCATTACTCTATTCCAAAGCTTGTACACAAATATCCCAATGCATACCCACCTGTGATGGGATATATCAGGCCCTCTGCTGGAGGCTTCATGGTCCTACCACACCCAGCCCCAGGAAAGAGCACTAGAGCTGGGTCCTCAATGCTGCCTAGCATAGGTGTGCGCAGCCCATTTAATTAGGGTGTGCACCCAGGGAGCCCCGCCCCCACCCTGCCCCCATCCACTCCATCCTACTTCCCACCCCCTGACTGCCCCCCTCAGAACCCCCAACCCCCCCTGCTCTTTGTCCCCCCCAACTACTCCCCCTAATTGCCCCCCAGGACTCCACCCCCTACCTAAGCCTCCCTGCTCCTTGTCCCCCGACTGCTCCCCTAGGACCCTACCCCCTACCTGTCCCCTGACTGCCCCGACCCTTATCCACACCCCCGCACCCAGACAGACCCCCAGGACTCCCACGCCTATTCAACTGCTCCCCACCCCCTGACAGGACCCCCAGAACTCCTGACCCATACAACCCCCCCAGCTCCTTGTTCCTTGACCACCCCCTCCAGAGACACCCCCCCCCACTAACTGCCCCTCCAGGACCCTCCTTGCTCCCTGTCCTCTGACTGCCCTGACCCCTATCCATCCCCCACCCCGACAGACCCCGGCTTTCTCATGCCCCATCCAACCCACCCCCGCTCCCTGACTGCCCCCTCCAGAGCCCCCCGCACCCACCACCCGGGATCCCACCCCGTATCCAACCCACCCTGTCCCCTGACTGCCCCCACCCCTTATCCAACCCCCTGGCCCCGGACCCCTTACTATGAGATGAGGCTCCTAGCCTCCCTGCAGAGCCAAACACTGTCCTGCGGGAGCGCACAGCCCCGGCCCCCAGAGCGCTGCACACAGCAGCATGGCTCCAGGGGAGGGGGGAGCGTGTCTGACTCCCCGCGGAGCCCCGGCCCCAGGGGAGGGGGGAGCATGTCTGCCTCACTGCGGAGCCAAACGCTGCCCCGTGGGAGTGCGCAGCCACGGCCCCCAGATTGCTGTGCGCACAGTGGTATGGCTCCAGGGGAAGGGGAAGGGGGGGAGGGGCCAGCGGCTTTCTGCGCTCAGCTCAGCACTCCGGCCCAGGAGCACGGACCCCGCAGCTTGCCGCGCTGGGGAGTGGAACCATTTGCCTACCCCTGCATTAGAGTGTGCCTGGGCACACCCGGCACACCCTGTGCGCACGCCTATGCTGCCTAGTGAGGCTGTGGGGAAGCAGCCAATCAAACAGAGGCTGTATGGAACAACCAGTCAGAGCCCAGCAGGCACATTTAAAAGGACCTGCTGGACAGAGAAGATCAGTTGCTGGCTGGAGCCAGGGGAGCAAGGTTGGTGCTCCTGGCTAGGTATGGAAGTTGGCTAGAGCTAGAGGAGTAAGAATCATATAATCATAGAAGACTGGGGTTGGAAGAGACCTCAGGAGGTCATCTAGTCCAACCCCCTGCTCAAACCAGGACCAACACCAACTAAATCATCCCAGCCAGGGCTTTGTCAAGCCGGGTATTAAAATCCTCTAATGATGGAGAGTCTACCACCTCCCTACGTAATCCCTTCCAGTGAAATAGTGTTTCCTAATATCCAACCTATACCTCCCCCACTGCAACTTACCTATCTCATAGAACTGGAAGGGACCTTGAAAGGTTATTGAGTTGAGGCCAGTCCCCTGCCTTCACTAGCAGGACCAAGTACTGTCCCTGACAGTTGTTGGGGTGGGTTTTTTTTTTACCCCCAGATCCCTAAATGGCTCCCTCAAAGATTGAACTCACAACCCTGGGTTTAGCAGGCCAATGCTCAAACCACTGAGCTCTCCCTCCTCCTAGTTGCTTGAGACCATTGCTCCTTGTTCTCTCATCTGCCACTATTGAGAACAGCCAAGCTCCATCCTCTTTGGAACCCCACTTCAGGCAGTTGAAGGCTGATATCAAATCCCCCCTCACTCTTCTCTTCTGCAGACTAAACAAGCCCAGTTCTCTCAGCCTTGCCTCGTAAGTCATGTGCCCCAGCCCCCTGATCATTTTTGTTGCCCTCCCCTGGACTCTCTCCAATTTATCCACATCCTTTCTGTCGTGGGGGGCCCAAAACTGGACACAATACTCCAGGTGTGGTCTCACCAGTGCTGAATAGAAGGGAATAATCACTTCCCTCGATCTCCTGGCAATGCACCTACTAATACAGCCCAATATGCCGTTAGTCTTCTTGGAAACAAGGGCACACTGCTGACTCATATTCAGCTTCTCATCCACTGTAATCCCCAGGTCCTTTTCTGCACAACTGCTGCTTAGCCAGTCGGTCCCCAGCCTGTAGTGGTGCATAGGATTCTTCCATCCTAAGTGCAGGACTCTGCACTTGTGCTTGTTGAACCTCATCAGACTTCTTTTGGCCTAATACTCCAATTTATCTAGGTCACTCTGGAACCTATCTCTACCCTCCAGCATATCTACCTCTCACCCCAGCTTAGTGTCATCTGCGAACTTGCTGAGGGTGCAATCCATCCCATCGTCCAGATCATTAATGAAGATGTTGAACAAAACTAGCCCCAGGATTGACCCCTGGAGCACTCCGCTTGATACCAGCTGCCAACTAGACATCAAGCCGTTAATCACTACTTGTTGAGCCCGACAATCTAGCCAGCTTTCTATTCACCTTATAGTCCATTCATCCAGTTCATACTTTTTTAACTTGCTGGCAAGAATACTGTGGGAGACCATATCAAAAGCTTGGCTAAAGTCAAGATATATCACATCCACCGCTTTCCCCATATCCACAAAGCCAGTTAGCTCATCATAGAAGGCAATCAGGTTGGTCAGGCATGATTTGCCCTTGGTGAATCCATGTTGACTATTCCTGATCACCTTCCTCTCCTCCAAGTGCTTCAAAATGGATTCCTTGAGGACCTGCTCCATGATTTTTCCAGGGACTGAGGTGAGGCTGACCAGTCTGTTCCTTGCTGATGATTGGGACTCAAGCAAGACTTCAGCCCTGAGGCAAGGGTGAAGATGAAAGTGCTGGGCCTATGAAGGGAAGTGGTTCAGGGAAATGCAGCAGCACGTAGCTAAAGGGAAGCAGCTAGCACCTGCTATTTATAGGGTTCCTCGGTTGGGACCTGTCATACTGGGTAGGCCCAGATCTTCCCCGCCATCACCACAACCTACAGGCAGAGAGGCCTATGCTCAGAGAAGGGGGCAGAAGACCCCAAAAAGGGTCAGCATTTAATTGAACTGCAATAACCCTGGAAGGGGATTGAACTGAACTAGTGACTCAGCTGGAGAGCTGGGGTCAGGCAGGCTTGCTACAGAGTGAAGAATCACTAGCCTAGGAGGGGCCGAGGCTAATCAGGATGCTGTGATAGGCCCTGTTGGACTGATTGAGAACTGAGCCAGGGGACAGAGCTATGGACTGAGACATTACAGGGGCACCACGAGAGGCCCTATTGGACTTGTACCCTTCGAAAGGGCTGTTTTGTTTGTACACCTACAGATTGTGTGTGACTCAGGGGGCCGAGTCACTGAAAACCTTCTTGAGAAGTTTATCAACAGGGGTCACTGCAGGCAGAGCAAACCTGAGAGTGCAGGTGGAGACACACCGGCAAGCAGGGATGCTCACATGAGGTGAGTGGCCCTGTCACACCACCCATACACAGAGTGTGCTCTTAACTGGAAACAGCCAGCAGCTTGGCAACAAAAGGCATATCTCTGAAACACCTAATTTCATTCATTTTAGTCCCATAGTTGACTGTGTTCCATGAAAATTTGGTGCACTCTTGCTATTATTGTTGAAAATTATCTATATCAGAAATACAAAATCAAAACAGCGAGGTTATTGAAAGAGTTCCTTACACTAAAAGGATGGATTCTCCCAGCACTCTAAATTTCCTGAATTACTCATTGTTTGGTGTTCTTCATTTGGTGTTGTCATGTGTCGTCTCACATTTGGGCTATAACTTGTTTTAAAAATTTTTGGCAGGCTCAAAAATAAATAGCTCTTCTGAAATACTGTACTATATGGCTTACATTACACATATCTGCTCATAACCAATATTATAACCACCTCCAGGATGCACTGCAACAACCATCTAACATCACCTAACTAGGCATGAAATGAGGGACATGGTTTCAATTGGATACAACTGGGGGAATATAGATATTCCCCCTGTGGTTACAATATGTACAAGGCAGAATGTACTTAGAACAATTTACCAAGGGATGCAGGATTCTTCCACACTTTAAGTCTTGGATGTCTTTCTAAAAATAATTTTCTTGTTCAACTATAAGATATGGACTTGATGCAGGAATTATTGGATCAAATTCTATGGCCTGTGTTGTGCAGGAGGTCAGAATATATACTCATAATAGTCCCTTCTGACTTTAAATCCTATGAATATATGAATTACTTAAACTGGAATTTGGCTAGGACACCAGAGAGAATAGGCCCAATTCTATCTTCACTCACCTAGGGGTAATTGCCATGGACACAACTATTTTAATCTTGTGAAAAATACAAAAGGAACTTTTTAATGATAACTGTTAGGACTCACTTTTCAGTCTCATCTGAAAGGGGGTGTCTTCAGCACTACAGCACCCTCTAACATCCTGCTTTAAACATACGTGGGGGTCTTACATTGGACATGAGAGCTTCAGTTATCATCTCTTTAGTTGAAGCACACGCTTCCTTCTCCGTTACAGGCTTTTACAGAAGTCTGATTACTTTTGTGTATGCAATTCCTCTAAATGAAGAGGTGGGATGTATTACTACAGTAGGAAACCATACACAGTGTCTAATGCCAATTTAGACTTCAGGTTTGCATGCCTGATCAAATTCATAATTACATTGATCACTGGAGTTCTACTCCAATCACAATTTACTATAGGATCTTAACCTGGCTGCCTAAGTAACTGCTGATTGCGGCTCAGCATTTGGTTGAGCTTCTGAAAAAAGCAGGCCCTCTCTTTCATCAGGTTCAGGTGGCTGTGTGCTCTTAGTCATCCGTATGATGAGTTCAGCTGATGAACATATATCCTTTCATCTGCTCTCAGTTGGGACACAAAGGATTTGAGGATTGCTTTCTGTTGAGACACAGACCCACTTTTAAAGCTGTAGCACTCACAGAGGGCTCTACTTCTAACCTTAGCAGTGGAGGCTAATGCATGAATGATACTTTAGTGGATAGTGCAGCCGACCATGTTGTAAACAGAATGTGAAAAGAATTTTATGTTCCGATGGACCAGCGAAGGTTAGAATTAACAAGCAACTTCACAAACTACTAGGCAGACTATGTATACAACTATTCAAAATATTTTAAAGACACACAGTGTGTTTTCCAAGTAATCCGTCCCCGCCCCTCTCTTTGTTCTGTTCCTCTGTCAATCTTTTTCTTAGTTTTTCAGTTTTACCTATGGTTAACTTTTACTTTCTTCCTCTGTCTAAATCCCTCCTCGGTCCCCTTTCTCCTCCATTTCCCTCCTTCCCTTCTGTCCTCCCTCATTCACTCTCACCTGCCAGATAATACTCTCTACCTCTTATAAATACATTCCCACTCCCAATCCTACTGTGGAATGCCAGGAAGGGAGTGGGAGCTGTCAGTCCTCGTTTGTTGCTATTGGGATCTTCTCCCTAGAGTGGAGGATGAATTGGTTGTGGAGGTTGTCCTTCAAAGGGGCTGATGAGAAAAGGAAGGCAGGGTCATCCTTTCCTTTTCCACCATGATGAGGAGACAGATCTGTGTAGCAGAGGCAAACAGGAAGCAGCAATTCTCTACTTTCCTGTCAGGTATTGCCGCTTCACATAGTGGTAGAAAGTCATGGAATTCCAGAAATTCTGCACCCAGGGACCAGCTCTTCCCAATGCTGGCACTTCAGTTTCTCTTGGATTCTGATTAATTCTCCAATCCTTGCTTCACCAACCGCTGCTAAGGGAAAAGGAAGGGTATAGCTACAGAAGCTCCGCCCCATCAGGCCATAGAGTCAGGGAGCTGTTGCTCCCACTCCTTTGACCGTAACTCCCATCAGGCCTGTCTGCGTATACTGTGCATGAATTCAAGTGGTTAAACTGCCAGTGCAATAGTTAGAAGTGGCTCCACGTAGTACAACCTGGAATTTAAACCAGCCATGCTGCTAAGGCAACAACTCACGGCAAACATTTTAATAGAATAATTTAAATGAGCTATAAAACTTCACTCTGAAATGTATAGATATTAACAAAATAGTTACTGATAACTTGGGCCAACATAATTCTTTCTTTCTCTGAAGAGATTTTATTACAGACTAGCTTGATAGAAGCTGGAGTGCATGAACATTAATTTTCAGTCTAAACATGATTTAACATTATGGTGTGAACACAGCTCTTCCCTTATTGTGTAATAGAATTCTAATCCTGTGACTTTGTGGAAAAACTTTGGAAAAACTCATTCCACTTGAGCACTTTTTGTCAAGTTACTAAAGTGTGTGACTAAAGGAGCCCTGCAGTTGCACATGGGATATCATAATCTTTTGGCGACAGTGAAGGTGTCTTACAAATGTAGATGTTAACAGAGCTGGAGGACGCAAACTGAACTAAGGGTAAAATAGATGGCAGGACACTGCATTTATTTCCTTATGGAGGGAGTAGTATGTTTTGTACATTATTCCCAGAAATTCTGAGAGTTATGCCAAATAAACATGTGTTGTGGGTCAGAAAGGTATCTCAAGGTAGATGTGAACAGTGGTATTCTGTAACCTGCCCTGGGTGTGACAGAAATGCAGTGAATGACTTTCTTCAATTATTATGGTACTAACAATATGTCATATTATAGGCTGCTGGCATATTGAGACAGCTACCCATCAAACTGACCAATACTGTGTCATTATTTCCTTGCACTCACTTGTTGGTCAGTCTGTATCCATCTCTTGTCTTATACTTAAATTGTAAGCTCCTTGGGCACCAACCATCTTTTTGTTCTGTGTTTGTACAGCGAGTATCACAGTGGAGTCCTAGTCCATGACTGGGGCTCCTACGTGGTATGATAATTTGATAATAAACAGTAACATTGATTCTGTGTTTATTTTCTGGGCATACATTTACTACACCCAAATAGTCAGTGAGACACCCATTAGGTACCCAAGGGTGAACCCTTAACTGTGCAGAACTCACCTTTGGCCTAGTTGAGAGGAGGGGAGTAAAAATGTACCACCTTTGTATCTTCTCCACTCTTGGGCTGCTACTGTTCAAAATGGGCCCTTGCCATAGCTTAGAATAGCTTAAGGGCTTCTCTAAGTTATGTTAACTATAGCGGTTCACTGTGCCATCAGAGAATAGGGTTGCGTGTTCCAAGTTCCAGTCCTACTGCTGGCTACTTCTCTCTGCCTGATCTGGGAGGAGAAATGAGTGGCATAGATGCCTCAGTGCATATAGCCCACCTACACATGTCCTCAACGCATGTGAGCCCTGCAATAAACACAGCCCAGCTGGATCTGAGGACTGGGGACTTTAAGTCTAGAACAGATAAGTGGTTATACAACAATATTACTTTTTATATATATCCCCTTATTTTCAGCAGGGCCTCACAGCAGCTTCCCCTTCTGTATCCACAACACGGGTCCTTCCGTGTGGGGGCAATTCATGATATGCAGACATCTAAGTGAATGCATTCACATACCAGGGAGTTAGACATCTCAATGACATCAAATTGTACTAGGAGTTAAAAAATTTAGTCCACATTTTCTATTGAGATTTAGGTGATCTTGCCAGAAGGCAACATGAATGGTCTAAATGAAATACTGGTCTTCTATAGAACTGTGAAAAATAGTGAATATACCATAACGTTTGATATACCGTAACATCTGACAAAAAGATATTTCGGCATATATACCTGGCCACTTTGCTTTTCACAAACGTTTATAAAAATGTTGAACTTTTAAATATTTTCTGTGCAAATCTGCAACATTGTGAAGGTTTCCCATGAAATGGTAACATTTACTTTATTATTATTATTATTATTTTTAAAGGTAAAACTAAAATCATACAAAGGTTTTCAATTTGTAGCTGTTCCACAGAGTCCTAGTTCTTTCCAGCATTAAATTCTGTTCCTATTTTTAAAAGTAAGGGTATGCCTACACTGCAATTAAACTGATGGCTGGCCTGTGCCAGCTCACTCGAGCTCAGGGTAAGGGGCTGTTTAATTGCAGTGTAGACATTCGGGCTGGAGCCTGGGATCTAGGACCCAGTGAGGGGGAAGAGTACCAGAGCTCTGGCTCCAGCCCAAGCCAGAAAGTCTACATCACAATTAAAGAACCCTGCAGCACTAGCCCCTAGCCCAAGTCAGCATGGACCAGCCACGGGTGTCTATTTGCAGTATAGACATAACCAAATTAAAAAATTAAGGTTCATTCTTCTTCCTTAACTCAGAGCTATAATGTCAGTACAGAGTGCCATGCTTTAAGTCGACTTTCCTGGCTTTTGGCAGTTTGTATCACAACCTTTATATCGTTTTAACACAGTGTTTTCATGCTGAATTATATCTGTTTCAAGAACAGCTTTCTGTTTTTTCATTGTTGTCTCCTGATGAAAAGCCATAATAGTCTGTGACATTAAGACAATACACTCAGTGCAAGATTGAAATATCGCAATGAATTATCTCCTGTTGAGAAGAAGCAAGAGGGTGATTTCTTTTAACAAAATTCTTTTCACTGGATTGTGCTCAACAATACAACAAAGGGAACCATAGTTACATAACAAAGCTTCCAAATCTGAGTGGTACAGATAGTTGTAATTAACAGATTGAGACGGAATAAAAAAATACAGCACTACACACATTGCAAAAGCACAAGAGATTTATATGCATAGATGAGCCTGAGCTGCAAGATTTGAATGTGACTCATCTTATGAACACTCTCAAATCGCAGGGATCTTTGGATTTGGTGTTCTGGTTTGGGTCCTTCCCTCTTTACATGATAACAGTTAGTAACTGAGAGGATATATGATCGGCAGTGGTGCAAGTAGAAATAATTTCTTGCCGGTACACTGCACTCATGGGAGGGACATGAAGGGGGGGGGGGCACATGACCTCCCCACATGACTCCTTGCCTCACCCCCCAGATCAGGGCTCCCACACTCTCCCCATCCCCTCCCCATGATCCACATCCACGTTATCTGGGGTGGGGGGGCTCTGTCCTCCTCCTCCAGTGCCGGAGACTTCTGCTGTACAAACCCCAGACTGGAGGACTCAGGAGATGCAGCTGTGTGGAAGGGCTGGGAGCCGGGCTGGCACCAGCTAAGCACCATTTAAGGCCAGGAGGAATATCTGAAGTTACTGACTCTATGGGCTTGTCTACACTTAAAACAGTTGTGCCGCTGCAGCTATGCCACTGTAGCACTTCAGGGTAGCCACTACCTACACCGTATTACCCGTTGGCAAAGGTAATCCACCTCCCTCAGAGATCACATCTAGGTCGATGGGCGAATTCTTTTGTTAATCTACACAGGGACTTAGATTGGCTTCAGTGGGATTTTTCACACCCCTGACCAACATAGTTAAAACCAACCTAATTTTCAAGTGTAGACCAGGTCTGCAGCTGCACCACTATAGCACTTTAGGGTAGACACTCATTACAGCAATGGCTATAGTTAATCCACCTCCCTGAGTTACATGACCAGGATGTGGGTGGTCAGACCTAGTGGTTGGAGCAGGAATCAGGTTGAGTCAGGTATCAGGAGGTCAGAGTCTGAGACAGGTCAGAGGGTGAATTGAGAGTCAGGCACCAGGAGGAAGGTAGGGTCAGGTTACCAGGAGATTGGGGTCAGGTGCCAGGTTTCAGAAAGTAATTGAATAGCAAAGTTGAATACAAACCAGGGTCAGAAGCCAGAGTATAGAGTCTATTGCAAGCAGGGTCTGGAGCAGAGGCAGGCAGGCAGTCTGTGTAGTTGCTCAGACAGCTCCCCTGCAGGGCTTCCTGGTTTAAATACTGGTACTGACCAAATCAATGGGCTCTGAGGGGCTGCCATTCAGGTCCTGCTGGGTGGTACTTCCTGCCAAGCCCAGCCTTAGACTGTCCTTCTGGGGAAGCCAAAGCCTAAGACTTCCATAGAGATGCAGAGGTGTCAGGGGCCAGAACCTCCAAGGTTCCAGCCCTGCAGGTTCTAACATCGAGAGGTGGTAGCTAGCTTGATGGAAGAATTATTCTGTTGACCAGGTTAGGTCGGCTTCACTACATAGCTCAGTGGTATGGATTTTTCATACCCCTCAGTGATGTAGCTGGGTTGACTTAACTTTCTAGTGTCAACCTGGCCTGTAACCACTGATATCCATGGTGATTAATTTATTCTCTAACATGTAAAATACCATTTAGCACCTAAAAATAAGCAAATGAACTGTAATCAATAACAGTGTGACAGTCATCATCAAGGTCTGGTTTATAGCACTGAGACTCTGACTACAGTTTGGAAATCAGCATGTTTGCAATGCAGATGCAGTTTTAACCGCCACACTACCCCAGACATTTTCTAGTATAGTTCTAGTACAATCTTTGTGAGCACAAATTGCAGAGGATTCCTAAATTGTACTAAAAGAGTCCTGGACAGTAGGACAACCTCCATTCAACAGATGCATCAACAATAAATTGGGAGAAAAATCCTTTTCTTTTGGTAGGGTTTGTGCATTTCAAAAGGACAAACAGTTTGCAATGAGCATTTCTGTCCACTTGTTTGGGAATGACCTGCTATAATTGGAGTGCTTTGTTTGCTTGTGATGACACCACTCAACTTATTTCTAAAAGATGCCGGGTAAAATTTCCAAAAGGACCTATGTTCCATTGGAAGTCTATGAGACTTAGTTGTCTGAGGCTAGGAATTTTTGTTGGTAGAATGATGTTGCTCAGGGGTGTGGAAAATCCACCCCCCAAGTGACATAATTACACTGATTTAACTCCCCAATGTAGAAAGTGCTCTCAGAGAGGTGGAGTATCTTCGCCGATGGGAGAAGCTCTCCCGTTGGCATAAGTAGCATCTTCACTGAAGTGCTACAGCAGTGCAGCAGCAGCATTGTGTATGTAGACCTGCCCTAAGTAATTTAGGTCCTTTTGAAAATTTTAACCATATGGTGTGCTGTCTCTAAGGCTTAGTCCTAGAAATATGCCATCTGCAAACCCAGACCGGAAGAAGAGCTCTGTGTAAGCTTAGAAGCTTGTCTCTTTCACCAACAGAAGTTGGTCCAATAAGATATTGCCTTACCCACCCTGTGTCTCTAATATCCTTGGATGAAAATGGCGACAACAGCATGGCAAAAATCTGCAATCCAGCCACATAAATGGAAAGTTCCTTCTCTAACACACATGCTTGCAAATCTATTATTCACAATGCAGATTTATCAGCACTGCAGGTCACTATTGCATAATCTGTACTATCCAATGTGTACAATTTCCATTTACATTAATGCTTCTACAGGCTCCCTGTTTTCCACAAGATAATGTTCTTGTCCTCACCTTCCATATTTTCCTCTCCCTTCTTACCAACTCTAGGGACTGAACCTGGGTATTCATCAAAATCAACTGACTTGCCATTGATGTTAATTGACTTTGAATCAAGCACCTAATCAGCATACCGGTACAAGCCACCTTCCTTGCTGATGATGGGTCATTCAATCAATAGTGTGTGAACTATGCATTGAGAAAGCACAGGGCTTCTTCTTCCTTATGAAAGCACCTTTCATTCTTCTAATCAAAGTCTCATTTGTGCAAAATTATACCTAATCAAATGTGTTGATTATTTGATGTGGACAAACAGTCTGGTAAAGATTAGGCCAAGAACATGAAACTCATTTTCAGTTTATGACGAAAGCCAAGTCTACAGAAAAGTCTAGTGCTAGAGTTTGCTACACCACTTACTTTCTATCATTCCACCCAGACAACACACATACCTACTGGAGCATTGGATTTAGTTTCAAAGAATCCATCGGTGTTAATTTGTCAATTCCAAAGCTTCATTTTTTTTAAACCACTTGTGATTAGGTTAACTTCCAAAGCAGATATGGTATCCCAGTACTGGTTTGCTGCTGTTTTGCTTCTGTTTGACATGATATCTTTAAATAAACTCTGTGACTTGCGTAATCTGGCATCTGACCAGTAGGTAGCAACCCCAGCTCATTATTACTCTCATTGCAGAGGATAGGCTACCATACCTAGATTTACTTGACAAGCAATATCTGAAGAAATTTCATTGACACACCAGGCTAGACATTGGCATTCCTTTTTACTTATCCCCCGAAAAGGAAGAAGGTGTTTCTTTTCTTTTCTTTTCTTTTGTGTTTTGCTAAAGTTATCAGATGTCTGTGCTAGATCTTAACAACTGGCTCCTTTCAAATTCTACCATATAATGCTATAGGTATATGCCAGTTTGCTCTGTGAAGGTGTCTTCCTCAATGCAAGGCTAAAATTGATCAATAACATTTGCTTGGTTGTCAACAATGCAACTGCAAAACAAATCCAGATTTCTCTATAAAAATGAATTATCAATCACACTTGGTATAATTAACTTTGTGCCTAGCTGTTTCAGCACCTGCCGTTGACAATATCTCCTGAAGAATAACATTTTCTCTCCAAGAATTAGCAAATAGTGTAGGAAGCAAGATCCCATTAAATTGATATTCCTACTGTTCTCTTGTGATCATGTCACAATAAAGGGATACTGACCTGCTGAGGAGGGCATTGTAAGAAATCTATTGTGTTACTAACTAAAAGAAACTAATGATTTGAGTAGGCTTAGACTATTCAAGAATTGTTTGTTATAATGGTACCCATAGAAATACATCCCATTTGCCATAAGTATTTCCTCTGAAGATTTCTTATGGGCATAATGTTCTATATTACACTTCTCAGTGGATACAAAAATGTGCTGAACATAAATAAAATATTAATGGTGCAAAAGCTTAATTATCATCACAGCAAGGCTCTGGCTTATAAATACAATACAAAGAGGCTATATAACAGGGAGTGAGAATAAGATGAGCTGGGATCCAACTCTGTCACTAATTTGCTGTATGCAATGTTTTAGCCAATACTTCTTGCAGTGTGACCTTGGATTTACAAATGTAATTAATCTCACCATGCCTCAGTTCGTCATTACTATTTATCTGCATCCTTCCTGACTGCTGTGCTGCTTGTCATGCTGTCAACCATGACATTCTTCCCAATCGCCTGGGACCATTTGCTTGAGTCTCAGAGAACTGGCCTTCTTGGTTTTGCTCCCATCTATCAGAGGTGTTCCCCGCCCCCCCCCCCCCAGTATGCAGTAGAGCGAGAACTTGGCCCAGTGGACAGTGAGCTAGCCCTCAGAGACCTGGGTTCTACTTCCCACATGGACTTCCTGTATGACCAGAGGCCAGTGTCTTAGGGACAGAGTTTCAAAAGTTTTTAGGCACCCAAAGATACAGCTAGGCATCTAGCGGGGTTTACAAAGGATCTAACTTTCGAGGTGCTTTTGAAAATCCCACTAGGTGTCTAAATACCATTGAAAATTTGGCCTTTAGTCTGTGTGTGCCTCAATGCACCATCTGTACAATGGAGATAACAGCACTGCTCAACCTCACAGAGGGGCTGTGAGGAGAAATAGGTTAGACATTGTGAAGCTCTCAGATCATGGACAGCGGGTGAAGCTTCCCCTTGGGGAGGCTAGCCCCCTGCCCTGCCACTTTCCCACCTCTTCCAGGCAAGGCCACAGCTCTGCTCGCTGCTCTTAGCCCCTCCCCTGGACCTGGCCGGAACTCTCAGCCTCAGCTGTGACCATAGCAGAGCTCTTGGCCCTGGCTGGAGCTCCAAGCCCAGAGCCACACCCCTGTTCCACCCACAGCCCCATCCTGCCTCTTCCCCTCCAGTCCCCACTCCACCTGTTTCCCTCCCCCCCCCGGCCCCGTCCCCCCCCCCCCCCTTCCCCCCCCCCCCACTGCGGCCCTGAGACCAGAAATGCTATGTGCCCCCGCCGCAGCCCTGGGGCCATGGTGTGGAGTGAGTGCTTCTCCAGCTCCACAGCTGTGTCAGGGGGAGATTTTTCCAGGGTCCCCAAACCTTACACTGCTGGCGGTGGGGCAGTGATGGATTTGGGGACCCTGGAAAAATCTCCCCCTGACACAGCTGTGGAGCTGGAGAAGCACTCACNTGCCTCTTCCCCTCCAGTCCCCACTCCACCTGTTTCCCTCCCCCCCCAGGCTCTGTCCCCCGCACACTCCTTCCCCCTCCCTCTACTGCGGCCCTGAGACCAGAAATGCTATGTGCCCCCGCCGCAGCCCTGGGGCCATGGTGTGGAGTGAGTGCTTCTCCAGCTCCACAGCTGTGTCAGGGGGAGATTTTTCCAGGGTCCCCAAATCCATCACTGCCCCACCGCCAGCAGTGTAAGGTTTGGGGAGGCTTAGCCTTCCCCAGCCTCCATTACATGCAACCTATGGCTCAGATACTACGGTGATGGGGCCACATAAGTACCACAGGTACAGTGGGAACTTCTCTATACCACTGCTATCCCTTCCCTTGTTTTTGGCCCCTTCTTTTCACCTACACTCCTCAAATATGCCTCTTTTCTGAATGTAAATTTGGCTCAGAGGGCTTGGCTGTATTTCTTCTGAGTCCCTTGCATTCTCTCTTCAATGCCCCTTACCCTCTGCAGAGGGATTCCTGTTTTACAGGCTCATCTAACACTTCATTAAATTACCATCCCTTTCTTATTTTAATCACTGTGCCTCTGTTTGTAAACAAAATACTGACTCCTTGCCCCAGAGACACAAGCTGGGATCAGAACCTCTCCTCTGCAGAACTCCCATTCCACACTAATGCTGTGGTGCAGTTAAGAGCTGCGACTGGGAGCACACCTCCTGTATGAAACTGGGGGGAGGAGGGACATTCAGAAACAAACTTTTAGCAAAATGGTATTAAAATATTAATTTTATAAAAACATCAAGCTATTTTGTACATAATACCCAGCACCTGCGAGATAAACATTGTACTACAACGACATCCCTAAGTATCATTTCATAATTACCCAGTGTCATGGTTACTAGGTGAGCTGAGTTTTAGACCTCTTTGCAGCCCTTCTCAAGTGCACTTTTGAGGTGACAAACTTCACTTCCTTGACCTTTTTCAAAGGTGTAACCGTGCCATTCAAACAATTATAGACTGGATCTCTGGTTTGCTGGCCTCCTGTTTCCCTACCGTGTAAAAACCTAACAGGCCCAACTGTATTTGACACCTACAAGTAAACTCTCTAGGAGTCTGTGGCCAGTGGCAGATTAAAAGTGTCTCAAAACAATTTATCAAAACAAACATTGTTTACTCACATAAAAGTACATAGTGAGCAGAGAAAAGGGTTAAAACAGCAAGTGTTCTATATGACTGAGTCTTACCCAAACTGTATCCTTTCCATGCAAGCTTTTGGTAAGTTCCAGTCACTGCTGGCCCCCTACCTCTGGACTGAGAGAAACACACTGCACTGCCACATTCTCTCAGTGTCTCTGTCAGAGTCTAACCTTCAGCACTCCCTCCTCTTCCTCTATAGGCAGATGGTTCTAATGGTATAGTGTCCCTTTGATCCTCAGCTCGGGCCTTAGGAAAGTAAATATGTTAACCTGATTAATAGTACCTCTATTATTGTCTTAATGCCCTTAGTATCCTCTCTAGAGGTATCTTTTATCTCTGTAATCATTTTGTTTTCTGCTTATTCGCCCCAACAGATTCTTTGATTTAACTCTGGGTAGTCAGACAGAGTAATATCAAACTGGTAAACTTAGATACATATGATATTCATAAAAATAATAGAGGTCTCCCTCATTCTCTACACCTAGCTATCCTAGTTAACTTATATAAATGTTGTTTCTAAACAATTACCATGAGGTGCTACAATTAAAATACAGTTAGGCTATTACAATGTTAATGCTAGCGGGCAAATTTCCCAATTAGATATTTTGTGTACCTAAATTCTTCTGTCTTGTCAATTAGAATAAGGTATAGAAAAGGGGAAAAAAGATTTGAAATTTTTCTGACCAGTTCTGACCAGGATTTGAAAATTGTGTTTTCAGGCAGTCTACTGGCTCCTAATCACTGAGACTCAATTTGCCTATTAAACCATTGTAAATGAAGAAGAGTCTGCATACAAAAGTATTAGTCACCAATTCTAATTCAAAACTTAAGAATACTCTCCAAGTTGACCATAGATGGTAAAATATAGCAACAACTTAGTCAGTTAGTTTTCCATTTCAGTTGTGCTAGGTGAGTAAGAGCACCTAGATCATAAAGATGCCTATACTTATTTGCTTGGAATAATAGCCAATATTCCAGATTTTCAGAAGAAATATTTCTCCCCTCTTCTTATTGGTCATAACCACTTTGATCTTACCTTCCTATAGCACAGACTTCTTAATACAGTCTTGCAAAATTCTTCTTGTCCCTGGACCCGAATGAGTAGTTTTTCTGATGGCTGAATGAAGGTTTTAGCCTTTAATTAATATTATCCTCTTTGTAGAGATGAGTGAGTAGATTTTGTGCCTGTGCTAATATATATATTCATGAAAATTTGCAAGGCTATCTTGTGTAGTTGCACATATCCTCAAGTTCACCTTACCACACAGACAAGGTTAAACTATCAGGATGCCTTAAGATGAAAAACTACATTAAATGAAAGGCTGCTAATATAATTTTCCACCAGTTGTCACTTGATAACAAGCATAACTACATCAAGGGCACATTTAAACTGCCTGTCATTGAAAGTATTCTGTGTAGTAATCCAGTGAAACTCTATAGTATTAATAAGATTGAAAATGAAGGGTGAGAGTCACAGTTGTGGTCTGGCTGCTTTGTGCCGCTCTGGCACTGCAAAGCAGATGTAAACCTGGCTTAATTAGCTGACTAAACTCTGTTTAAAGCATCTACGCAATGGCAACGGAGCACAAGGCATCTGGAATTTGCTAGTGTACCTGGTTCTAAAGATATGGCTAAATATTAGGGATGAGTGAACCTCAGTCATAGAGCTGTGAAGTTCAGTTAAGATAAACTCAGAGACGTCTGGTTGTTTATTCAAACTATACAAATCTGCTGAGTAAGCAAAGATTGGGTGGAGAGCTCAAAAACAAGTTTTCTTGCAGGATTTCCAGTATTCCAATTTCTACTGAGACTGAAAATATAACAAGAAAAGCATTCTTTCTCATGGTATTTCAGTACTTCTGTTTCTGGTCTTGGAAACACAAAGGCACACATTACTTAACTTCCTTCCAAAACTTAACTTTTTCCAATTTCAAAGTGGGTGATGAAAAAGTGCATACTTTCTCATTTTTACCATATAATTATAAAATAAATCAATTGGAATATAAGTATTGTATATACATTTCAGTGTATAGTGTATAGAGCAGTATAATCAAATCATTGTCTCTATGAAATTTTAGTTTGTACTGACTTGGCTAGTGCTTTTTATGTAGCCTGTTGTAAAACTAGACAAATATTTAGATGAGTTAATGTACTCCTGGAAAACCTCTGTGTATCCCAAAAGTATGTGTACCCCTGCTTGAGAACCACTGGTGTAATTCAACTCATTACAGAGAGGGGGAAAATTGAAAAGTTTGGATTTAAATCTCGGGTTTGATTAGACGTTGTCTCCCTAAATTAGAGGATGCATGTATCAAGAACTAGTTTGAGTCCCTCTCAAACACCAATATAATTAATGACAGTGGATAAGAATTAACTAAATTCCCTTTGATGGCAGATCCAGAGTCCACTGAATTCAATGTAAAATTTTTCATTGATTTCACTGAGCTTTGGAACAAGCCCCTGTTGTGATCCTATGGATTTTAAGTCTGACTCATTCCCAGTGTATTTTATTTCAAAGCACTTTAAGGAAGAAACAATCATGTTCGGACTCAGAAAATAACTAAACATACTGCAAATACGTAAGATACCATTCATAGCATTCTACCCACTTAATGGCTCTTAGATTGACATGGATGATGAGTTTATTTAGTCAAGCTAATGACAAGAAGGCCAAAAGGGAGGTTTAATTTGTAGGCCAAATTATGGTAATATATGCACATTATCATATTTTTGTTTGTGCAATATATTTGTGTCCTGTTTTCATTGTATAATTATGCTAAATAGAACGATTAGCTAAATGAGCCATCAAGGTACCCCAGGGTGTGCTACCAGTTCTTGTGTTGCATTGCTTTTTACCATTGCTGATGTCGCAACACCTCAAAGCATTTAGCTAATTAAACAATGTTAAAATCTAGAAATTTTATACAACTGCTTCAGTAACATGCTTTAATCATTAACAATTTTATAGACACAATCTATATTATTCATTGTTACTTCTTCTTCTTTTGTATGGCTGGTGTAAAGCAGCAACAACAATTTCACCCAAAGTTGATCGAGCCAAATGGCTACATCAGGAGTAGAAGAATTTATTGCATTAATGCCTCCTTAATAATTATAAATTGGGCAGTAGTTGGTGATATGTTTGATGGTCTGTCATGGGGAGCCACACTTGCATGCCGAGGAGTCCTTGATTTTCCATTTGTGCATTAGATGACTGCATCTACCATGGTTGGTTTGGATTCAGTTCAGAGTTGACCAAAATGACCATGGACTGTCGAACCCAGGAACCTTCTGTGTGGGATCTGGCACAAGGTGCTTATTTTTAAAGTCTTGTTTAGTCCAACCTGCTTTCCAAGCCTCCTTCTGATCATAGCCTGATTGCATGAGGCTAAGCAAATGTTCCCAGAAAGGCTAGTGGGACTTAAGACGTTGGGGCAGGGGGGTGGGGAGAGGAGTTTTCAAGGTCTCGGTGGATAGGAAGGCATCTGTTTTCCTGGATTCGCTGACCTTCGTGGAGTGTTTCAGCAGTTCGGCATAACGATGTTAGACAGAACAGGTAGCCATAGTGATGGAGCCAACTGACTCTATTCAGCTGGGTGTAAATAAGTTGTGTGTGGCTGCCTCTGCTCTATACTGGTGCACAATATTCAGCTACTGAATATACAGGTGCTATTGCAGAAGTTTGTACAACTGATGCTGAAGAACTCCAGGTTGCACCTAATAGTTTCTGGATTATGTTGGTTTTCTTTTTTATCTTTGCAGCTACCTTCTCAAGGTGATCATGGAAGGGGAGGGTGTGGTCGAGTTTCACTCCAAGGTATGTTGGAGTGTAATCATGTCACACATTTTTACCATAGAAAGCTACTTTCAGTGTGTTTTTGGCACTTCTATTATCAAGATGAAATGTGCTTACTATTGTTTTTCCAGGGTTTGGTGTGAGCCTCCATTTCCAGAAATATTGTTCCATAGTCTGGAGGTCCTCAGTTAATGCTTTCTCAATGTTATGGAGGTTTGGTGCTTGGATTGTCATTGCAAGATTATCTGCATATCCAAATTTTCGAGATCTAGTTGGAGGCATGTCACTATCACTATGTGACAGAATGCACCCCTGTATTCATACCCTACACACTATTATAATAATCTTTGTACAAAATATGCACTATAAGGTATCATTTGAAAACTAATAACTTACTGGTCAATAATATAATGATGAAATGTATGTAGCAACATTATATGTAAAGTTATGAATCCCCCCTAAAAGATGTTGGTGGAACATTTCAAACCTACATAGCCCCAGTTAGGCAGTACTGCTTGAACAGATCTTAAACAAAGGAATGTGTGTTTATCTCAGTTTCTATATAAGTTTTAAACAGGATCCTCAGACAGTGAGAGGGGGAGGACAGAAAACCAGGAAAATCTGCATTTCAGCAAACAGAGGTAAGAAGAAACATCATGAAACCTCGTTCACAATTGTGATGAAAATAAATTTTGCTTTGAGTAATGAATTTATGAAAATGCATCTCAAAGGAGGACTGGACTATAAAGGTGAGGGGGAAATCCACCCCAGTTTCTCTCTCCCTATACATCTCTCTTTTTTTTCATCTAAGGAAACAAAAAGAAACAGCCTATGGACTTTTGGAGCAAAGCCTGATCTGAAATTTGGTCAACAATGTTATTGTAAGCCTGCGGTAAGAACTTTAGGTCCAGCTTGTTAAGTTTAGAAAGCATTTTAATCTTTATTTTTCTTGTAACCATTTCTGACTTTAATGTCTCATTACTTGTACTCACTTAAAACCTATCTCTTTGTAGTTAAATAAACGTGTTTTATTCCTTAATCAAAGCTAATCCAGTGTTGTGAATTGTTTGAGTACCTTTATTTAAGGTAGCAGAGAGTTGTATATTGATCCCCTTATAGGGGCAACGGACCTAATATATCTGGATTATCCATGAAAGGGCTGGACAATGCAAAACACACTTTTTTGGGAAAATCTGGGATGGGAAGTGTTGGGGTCACCCTGCAAATGGTAACCAAGGCTGCTAGAAGCCAGAGTGTGGCTGGGTTTGCTAACAGGCTGCTGGGGTCAGAGCTGCTGAACCAGGGCTGCAGCTATACCCAGACATTCAGGGTGTGACCTGCATGCGGCTTGGCTGTTTGTGAGGAGCCCAGGTTGGAAGCTACTGAAGCGAAGCTTTGTGAGGCACCCCAAATTGTAAGGCAAATGGTGACGCAACCCATCACAGGTCTGGATTGCACCCTGGAATGTCGTATACTATCACAAAGTCAGAGACTCATAGAAAAGCTCGGTGTAGCTCAAAGGCTTGTCTCGCTCATCAACAGAAGTTGATGCAATAAAAGATATTACCTTGCCCACCTTGTCCCCCACAAAGTGACATGGCAGAGTTGTATTTTCCCCTGCTTTAATGAGGTTAATGTCTATTACTCCACCTGATAGGCAGAAGCCAAACCCTAGGCAGCCAGTGAGCCAGGGTGGGGACTCTACTTCAAAAGCCACAAGATACCTTGGGACAGATCTCTTGGGCCTGCTCTGAAAAAAATATTTTTGGGGCCAAATGCATAAAGTGCAATATACGATTTGGGGATATTCTGCTTTAAGTTTGTTCAAATTCAATAGCAGACAAGAAACATACAGGGTAGGTAAGTTACATAAAAAGAACTCAACAGAAAACAGAAGGAAAGAGGGAGCAAAATCGAGCTATTAGAATAATATACTGAGCTGTGCTGTGTAAGAATCAAGATTAGAGGAAATGAAATGCCCTCTTGATCTTGAACATATAAGGTACATGGCGGATAGTCATGAAGTGGTGATAGGACGACAGCAGATGTCCTTTCATAACAATGCAGGATCAGTAATTACAGATAAAAACAATATTACAAGAAGGAAAAGATCGGAGGGCAGTGATAGTATGTATCATCCCCTTTGCTGATATATAAAGAAATGGAAAATAAGAAGCAATAGAAGCAGACCCACAAGTCAATAGATAAGTAGAACAAGAAGTAAAAGAATATTTCTGGAAGGAAAGCACTGGATAGGTTTTTCCATTGAGACTGTTATTGTAACCTCTTTCTCCTAGGATTAGTATTTAGTGTACAGTAACTCCTCACTTAACGTTGTAGTTATGTTCCTGAAAAATGTAACTTTAAGTGAAACAATGTTAAACGAATCCAATTTTCACATAAGATTTCATGTAAATGCAGGGGGTTAGGTTCCAAGGAAATTCTTTTGTACTGTACTGTGGTTGGGAAGTGCCACGGCTTACCTCACACAGGCGCAGCCCGCTGCAGGCAAGGACGCTAGGAAGCACCTTCACAGCAGCAGCAGCAGCTTCCCCAGAGAAGAACAGGCGCTGACTTTGCCGGGGGATGCTCTAGGACTGCCTCTTCCCATCCCCGCTCCACTCCAGGCCCACCTCTTCCCACCCCAACTTCACCTCCTCTCTGGAGCACGCCACATCCCTGCTCCTTCCCCGCTGCCCCAGAATGTCCTAAGCACCACCAAATAGCTGTTTGGTGGCGCTTAGGACTTTCTGGGAGGGAGAGGGAGGAGCGGAGACGCGGCACTTCCCCACTCTTCCCCCTCTCTCCCAGTGCGTCCCTGCCACCAAACAGTGGAGACGCAGCACTTCCCCACTCCTCCCCCTCCCTCTCAGAAAGTCCTAAGTGCTAAGGTGGGGGAAGCGCTGGGAGGGATGAGGAGGAGGCGGAGAAGTGGAACTTGTGCAATGCTCTCTTGTAAAGTCACTGCTCTTCCACAGAATCCTACAAGCAGCGGACAGAGCAGGCAGCCAAACGACATTATAAGGGAGCATTGCGCAACTTTAAACGAGCATGTTCCCCAATTGAGCAGCGACATAACTTTGAAACAACGTTAAGTGGGAGGACATTAAGTGAGGAGTTACTGTACACATTCTTGGTTAATAAAATCATATGTCCCTAAGGAATTCTGCACTCTAAACATGGGGGAAGATCCTGATTTGGGGTAAATTGCCATAGTTCCACTGTGGAGCTTTGGCAAATTACACTAGCTGAGGATCTGCCCCATTAACTCTAATGACTGGGAAGATAATAAATAATAACCAGTTAAAGTTGCACAGTTGCAGATCAAGATATCTTGCACCTTGGTATCAAGTTCTTGAGTTTCCTGAAAGGGCCACATTTTAATTCCCTTAACTGGAGCTGAATGAATCACTTGTAACAAATAAAGTGTGTGTGTGTGTGTATGTGTGTGTGTGTGTAGGGATTGATTGTGGAAATCGCTAAATTCTCAAATGTACTTGTTCAAAATTATTCACAAAATCAGCTCATTCAGCTATGTAATTCCTGGTCTGCAGGTTATTCACTAACACCTTATTGGGAATAGTTACATAGTATTGCTTCTGTTCCGTGATTGGATAACTTCTGTATGTAACCAACACAGCAGAAAGTGAGCATAGAAATGCTGTGAATATGGGCTGTTCAAAAACAGCTTTTGAATATGAACAAATATTCACAGACAGTTTTATGAGCTAATTGCTCTGCTCACTTCAGACAAGAATGACAACTAATTTTTGCCATCCTCAAATTTAATGGAAAATGCTTTCTAGGTCACTTATGTGTAAATTATTACTTTTTAAAAGATTGTTTTAAGGATTGAAAGCCAACTAAAACCATTCTAGGATAGCATAACCATATCTAACCATTATATTACAAATGCATTAGCCCAAAACATTACTAGTCAGTAGTAGTTACACTGTCAGTAGACTAAAGCAAAACTGCTTTGTGGTGCCATCTTGCAATGTTGAGTGTTCCACGTTAGAACCACACTTGCAGAACTTTCACAGTAACTCATCGTAAAATATCACAAAGGAGGAGGAGAGTCTGGAAGTAGTCAATGTTAGCAGATACTGCAGCAAGAAGAGACTCTTAAAGAAATGCATAATAACATTTCTATCCTTCCACTTATCAAAAGTGACAAACATGACATGACGAATGAATTTGAAGACCTCTAAGCCACATGTGTACAAAATGTTCTCTAAATTACTCACTGACATTCAACATAAGAGGTAGGATTTGAAATAAAATTGCACTCTTTAGAGCCAATATTCTTGATGGACAAGCTACTGGAACAGGGACAGGAAAATTTTTGTCGCTGGGTGTGACATTTTGTGAATAGTCATTAAAAACCTCTTACATTTAATTAGATGCTTTTATCTCAAAAGCACTGTAAAAAGCTCTTAAAAACTATAATCAGGGGAGATGGAGGAGAATAGTTTTGGGTTTAGTCTAGCGCTGCAGTAACAGCAGACCTTGGAATCAGTAGATACTGAGCCCTGTCCTGTGTAAATCTGGTTCATGTTATGTAATATGACAGGGAATATAAACAAAAATCAGTCTCCTGACAAGCACTCTTCCGTGTCATGCTGTTAGTACATGGCATCAGAAGAAAACTGAATCAAAGGGTCACTGGGTGAAATTCTGTGGCCTGTGTTATGATCGTAATGGCCCCCTTCTGGACTTAAGATTTATTAAATCTATGCATATTTGGCAAATATGGGACACATAAAGCCACCAATCCCTCTGACAAAAACTTAGTTTATTTCATACAGTCATCACAAAATGAGTCCATGTCTCAAAGCTATACTGCCATACCTATACCAGCAACAATATCAACCAGCTGAGTTTGAAAGAGTGGCAAGGGAAGTTCCATGTATACATGGTATGAAAAGCAAATACAAATCATCAAAGAATGTGTAGAACACAGGCATGTTAACATATTTAGGGTTAACTACAACCAAATGAGAGGATGTTGAGCACAACTGCTCTGACTATAGTTAGTGCTCAATTGTGCTTAACATGATGTTAATTACCACAACTCCTCAAGGTAGTGTTCTAACAGTGTAATTTTACAGAGTAGATAAGCTCAGAGACAATTAACTCTGAAGCACTTACAAACGAGGAAGCCAGGAAACTGGAACAGAGAGGAAGTACTAAAACAAGAATCCAAAACTACCACCTACCCCCACTGCAAGTTAGATTTAATGCCAAAAGTGGCTGGCAAACCATCAGTGTACCAATACATCAGCCATACAAGCTCATACTTTACAACCAATATTGTTTCAAATTAATAGTATTTTGATTCAAGGCCTGTAGGCTCTGTCCCAAAAGTAAAATATTTTAAGATTTTTAAATTGCTTTTTATTTTACATATGACCGGGAACTTCATTGCCTAGAAATAGAAATGTATCCGTTTGGTATTGATTAAGGCAAAGAAATGTATCCTTCCCATTTGGAAATCTGGTATTCCCCCAGATTCACATCGCGCCATATTAACCTGAAATTACTTTGTTAAGACTTCTTGCAGGTATCTTCTATTCCTATAGGAGAAAGCATACAATCCCATAACAAGGATTACATTTTCAGGGCCAGTTTGAGATACTGGGGGCAGAGGGGAGATACTTCTTTAGGATCTCTAGTGAATTGAGTGGTGGCTAAATTAGTCCTGTGTAATGTATTTTAAAAAATAAGCTGATGAGTAACTTTTTGAATCAGTTCTCTGATTTTCATTCATGAGTCCACCAGTTCTCAGGAGCCATCAATTACACTGGTCTACAATTTTTGAGAAGTCGTCCGCTTCAGAGATAAAATGTGCTATCTATTATGTATTTTGATGTGCTGAATTCAAATATGACAATTAAAACAACTGATTGGCTACTGTTTCTAAGATATTTAAGTTTTTACATTTTATGTCTATGTATATTGTGTAGATAATAGAGTTTTAATCCTAAATTGTAAACCTAGGTCTTTTCATGCATTTATGGTTGCTTTACATGATAATATTTCACCTGTCCTGTTTATGTAACACTTTAAAAATCAGCAAAAGGTTATATAAATAAAATTTAGTATGAAACAAAAGGCAAAAAACTATTATGTACATAGTTTAGTCCTATTCAGTGACTACTTGGCGCTTCTTGGCTTGTCTCTTGTATTCATTAAATGGAGCATCTCTTGTCACTGTCCAGCAGTAGTCTGCAAGCATTGATGGGTTCCATTTGCCCTGATAGCGTTTCTCTATTGTTGCAATGTCCTGGTGAAATCGCTTGCCGTGCTCGTCGCTCACTGCTCTGCAGTTCGGTGGAAAAAAATCTAGATGAGAGTGCAAAAAATGTATCTTTAGTGACATGTTGCAACCAAGGCTTTTGTATGCCTTGAGGAGGTTTTCCACCAACAACCTGTAGTTGGCTGCCTTGTTGTTTCCGAGAAAATTTATTGCCACTAACTGGAAGGTTTTCCATGCCGTCTTTTCCTTGCCATGCAGTGCATGGTCAAATGCATCATCTTCAAGAAGTTCACGAATCTGAGGACCAACAAAGACACCTTCCTTTATCTTAGCTTCACTTAACGTTGGAAATTTTCCACGGAGATACTTGAAAGCTGCTTGTGTTTTGTCAATGGCCTTGACAAAGTTCTTCATCAGACCCAGCTTGATGTTTAAGGGTGGTAACAAAATCTTCCTTGATTCAACAAGTGGTGGATGCTGAACACTTTTCCTCCCAGGCTCCAATGACTGTCGGAGTGGCCAATCTTTCTTGATGTAGTGGAAATCTCTTGCACGACTATCCCATTCGCAGAGAAAACAGCAGTACTTTGTGTATCCAGTCTGCAGACCAAGCAAGAGAGCAACAACCTTCAAATCGCCACAAAGCTGCCACTGATGTTGGTCATAGTTTATGCACCTCAAAAGTTGTTTCATGTTGTCATAGGTTTCCTTCATATGGACTGCATGACCAACTGGAATTGATGGCAAAACATTGCCATTATGCAGTAAAACAGCTTTAAGATTCGTCTTTGATGAATCAATGAACAGTCTCCATTCATCTGGATTGTGAACAATGTTGAGGGCTGCCATCACACCATCAATGTTGTTGCAGGCTACAAGATCACCTTCCATGAAGAAGAATGGGACAAGATCTTTTTGACGGTCACGGAACATGGAAACCCTAACATCACCTGCCAGGAGATTCCACTGCTGTAGTCTGGAGCCCAACAGCTCTGCCTTACTCTTGGGTAGTTCCAAATCCCTGACAAGGTCATTCAGTTCACCTTGTGTTATGAGGTGTGGTTCAGAGGAGGAGGATGGGAGAAAATGTGGCTCCTGTGACATTGATGGTTCAGGACCAGAAGTTTCATCCTCTTCCTCGTCTGACTCAAGTGAGAATGATTCTGGTGCATCAGGAACCGGCAGTCCTTCTCCGTGGGGTACTGGGCGTATAGCTACTGGAATGTTTGGATAATGCACAGTCCACTTTTTCTTCTTTGACACACCTTTCCCAACTGGAGGCACCATGCAGAAGTAACAATTGCTGGTATGATCTGTTGGCTCTCTCCAAATCATTGGCACTACCAAAGGCATAGATTTCCTTTTCCTGTTCAACCACTGGCGAAGATTTGTTGCCCAAGTGTTGCAGCATATGTGTGGGGCCCAACTCTTGTCCTGATCTCCAATTTTGCAGCCAAAATAAAGGTGATAGGCTTTCTTAACCAGAGTGGTTATACTGCGCTTTTCTGATGCAAAAGTCACTTCACCACAAACATAGCAGAAGTTATCTGCACTGTTCACACAAGTACAAGGCATCTCTGCTCACTTTGGCTAAACAGAAATGTGTCCCTTTGCAAAATCAAACACAGACAAATAAGAGAGTACGACACTGGATGATTTCTAGAGCTGATATAGGGCAATTTGTTCAGCAGAGTGATGTAAGCTTTGTTATGATTGCATCATCCATGACTTCTAAGAATAACATGATGCAATTCATATCATGTATGACGCAATACCAGCTTCAGATTGCATCATTCATTGTTTTGCCTAAAAAACAAGTACTATCCAAACCCAATCATAGATTTATTCATAGATTCAGTCAAAGATGTATTTTAGTCATTTCTGGTTTAAATTGTGATCCCTTCCCTTTATAACTCACTTATCCTCCGCCATTCCCAAGTCAAGGGTCGTATATACTGACCCAATAGCATATCTTGAAAACTAGAGCCAATCAACAATTTTAAGCATCATTTTCATTCTCAGTGATCCAGAATTAGTAAAGTTTGACTACATTTATTTCAGAAGCATTTTGGCTGTAGAGCAGTGTTATCAAATAGAAATGAGTGTACTTCACTACCAACCAGGAGTCATATTATGTGAAATTTTCCTTACCCCATTTTCTTAAACAAAATACTGACTTCTCTTTCCATGCATATTGATGTGCCACTGGATTTACTGATTCCATCACCTACTTTAAGTCCTCAATTGGCACATAATTTTCTAATATTAACAATGGTTGTGTGTGCATTTTTCTTCGTTAGCAGAGGTATTGTACTATGGATATTTTTCATGCACTAGAAATGAAATAGCTCAGAGCTTTACAGTGATAACCAGAGCTTATTGAGGATTTTCTATAATGGATTGGTACCAACATAGTTAAAGTTGTGTTACAGATTTCAGCTTAACAGAAGATTTAAACCTTTATTTTATAAAAGTCCCATTGAAATGGCAAAAACCAAAACACTGAATTTAAGCTTTTGAAAATTTCTATTTGAATTTTTCATAGTAGTTTGATGAAAAATGGATTAACACAAGAGTAAAACAAGAATTCAAAATTACCTTTGTGGAATTTTTTCACTGGTTCTCTCACTATTTTTGCATCCCTTTTGCAAGAATTCTAAAGCAGTCTGGATGTGTCCTTTGTCCACATTGTTGCTCCTCGTGCAGTGTTTCTGAGAATACCAGATATACAGAGGTTAGTGACTTCAGCAGTGCTAAGGCAGAATTAGTTCTCTGATGCATGGAACATGTGACAGTCAGATGTGCTGATCTGTTCATACAATTGTTATAAAAGCATATGAGGTCACTGTTTAGGTTTTATGTTAGAGTACAAGTTAGATGAAGTTGGGTACACATAAAGCTTTAGAGTGATGGCATGTGTCATCAATAGTGTTGTAGGCAACATGAAGGTGGAAAAGAATGAACATATCTTTCCCCTTAATTTGATTTCATGCTTTTAAAGTTTAAGGTGGAAGAGATGCAACCTTACCTGCCACAAAATATGATTTGTTTGTTAATAGTACTAAATGTGGTTTTAACATTTTGGTTTATAAAGCTACTTGCAGAACTGCTGCCATTGTGTTTCATAACGCAAAAGATAAGCATAGATTTGCAGTAGTATTCTAGATTGTAGCTCAGTCTTGCACCTAGACAGGTGAGTAAGGGCTTGTCTATACTACACAGTTTTGTCAGTAAAAGGCAGATTTTGCTGATAAAACAGGGGAGGTGTACACATTACAAAGCTACTTTTGTCAGCAAAACTCTGCTGTTTTGACGACAAAATAAAACCACCTTGACCAGAGGCATAAAGCATTTTGCAGCGAAGTTAAAGCATCGAAGTGTCAATGTAGATGCTGCTGTTCATTATATTGCCATAACTGGCTTCCCCCCGTATCCCACAATACCAGTCTGACTGCTCTGCTCACAGTTTTGAACTCAGCTGCCCTGCATTCCAGCTACACAGGCATGCACCCCTCCGCTTTCAAAGCTCCGGAAAGTTCTGACAACTGAGCATGCTGCTTCACTCCAGCAGCAAACAGCAAATCATTAACTTGCAAATCCTGCTCTCCCTGGGCAATAGGAACACAGCAGCAGGCAGGCTGTTGCTGCGTGGGAAGAGAAGGGGATGAGACTACTGTGCTGTGCAGAGCCAGGGAGGGAGGCGGGGGCTGATGTCGGGGGTGTCCGCCTCCCCCTGCCTCAGGATTGATTGCTTCCAGCAGCTGTCTGAACTTCTGAGACAGCATGCTGACACACTCACTCTCACACAACACACACTCTGACTCTGTCTCTCCCCCTCCCACACACATGCGTTCCATGTTACACACTCTCCTAACGATGGGATTGAGAAACCCGCATCATGTGATGCTGAACCTGCCCCATGAGGCATTGCAAACCCTTCCCAAAGCACCCTGCGGCCAGTTGCTCAGTGGGATAGCTACCCACAATGCACTGCTTTCTGTGTCAATGCAAGAGCTGCTACTGTGGATGCGATCTGCCGACACAAGGAGCATAGTGTGTACATGCAAAAGCGGTTTAATTAAAGCAGTTTAATTAAAGCAGCATAACTTTTGTCAACAAAACTCTGTAGTGTAGACATGGCCTAAGAGGGAGGAAACCTTTCCCTATGTCCCCTACATCGGCTACCTGGACCTTGGGGCTGGGTGTGTAGGCATAAGAGATGCTCTATATACACTTACTCCTTCCGTCCCTTCGGTATGTGGGCAGGGAAGGGAGGGGAATGGGCAAACGCATCAGCCATTTCAGTTGAGCCAGCATGCCAAGACTAGTAATTTACAGCTGACATAAGGTAAAATTACAATCCTCTGGGAGCCGGGAGGGAATTAGCTCCCTAGGCTTCTCCTGAGGTGGCGCTGTAATGTAACATACTTTACTATGATCTGTGTCCTACGGACACAATTCATCTAGCCTGAAATGATTTTCCTATATGTTGATTTATTCCAAGAGCAACTAATAAATAGCTGTATACATTCTCTTGTAAAATCCAACATGGAAACATTTCAGCTTTGACATGGAAATTCCTTGCAAATTCTCTTTAAAAAAAATTCTCTGATGGAATTAAAACTCAGAATGATGTCAGATTTACAAATGTGTTTGGAAAGAAAAAGACCCCTTTTCTCTTTATACTGCCTCTGCTATTACCACCCATTCCTACAGAATGTGCATTACAGTCAAATTCTACCCCCTTCTCTCTTCCTATTTCCATATCTAAATGGTAAGAAAAATCAGCCAGGAGAACTTCATCATATCTCGCTTTGTCAGGTGTGCAGCAATAGGTGGGTCTCTGACATGTATTAATTCTCAGTCAAGAATTCAACCTCCTCCAATCAGTTTCCTGTTGCCAGGGGGATTGCATTGTACAAGAGTGTATAAGATTACCCACTTTTGAAGTGGTGATGGCAATTTTCAAAAGTGAGATGTCTTGGAATAACTAAATGGAAATAGCTAAAACCTTGTGACCTCTCCCTGCATGTAACTGGCTGAGGTTGTTTTTTTAATCCGAGGCCTAGCAAAAATGGACTAGATGGAAGATTAATTGATTCATTCTAACATAATATGCCCAGCACCTCTGAAAAACCAAGCTATCAGTGCCTCTATATGGGTACCCAAAATCTGAGAAAACAAAAATTTGTGGTCATCTTTCAAAATCCTACTTATCTAAGGTCACATAACAAATCAGGAGCAAAGATATGATTTGTACCCAAGAGTTCCTGACTCCCAGCTTTGTTCAATCCACTAGATCATTCAGTCTCCCTAATGTGTATCCTCATAAGATTATACTAGGTGATTGGTAATGAGAAAATAACATACTCAAGATCAAATCCTAAGCTGGTGCAAATCAATGTAGCTGCACTGAAGTCTATGGAACTGTGCCAATTTATGACAATTGATGATCTGGCCCTCTGATTATATTTTTCTATCAATTAGTATTTAGGAAGTCTTAGCGAAACATACCCCCACAGAAACATATCACTACACTGTATGTATCACTTATCAATTGTTTGATTTTATTATCCTAGGCTTTAATATTATTATAAACTTGCAAATGACATCACAACAATCATACAATACTCATTTTACGCAAAGAATGTTTTAGCAGGCTATTCTTAATAAGTACATGGAAAGTTGTTATTGTGATACTTTATTTGGGCTTAATGTTGTTATATATTAACAGTCTCTTAACTATATAACAGAGAGCAAGGAAATGTATTTGTTAAATTTAGACCAATTGCTAAGCTATTTGAGAGATGGTTTCCTTCAGAATGCAGAACATAAATTCGTGCTGGATGTATTTTGGTAAAGAAGAATGGTCTCTAGAAACATGTATTCCCTCTTTGTTTTTATTTTTAACTTCATTGCTATGATGCAGAATCCTAAAATGTTCTGGTTGTACAGGAAATTATTAATTTCCTCTGTCTGTTTTCATTTTTCATATAATCATTTTGTGCTTGCCATGGTCTGTTTCTTCCTTTACTTTCCCTTTTGCAGGAAAAACAAGCCTGTTTATATAACATACCTCTGCTTCTTTCTCTAATTAACTCTGCCCTCCTTACCTTACAGAATCTTCTTCCCTTGCCAGGGCCTGAGGCTGTCTTCTACACATACTGTTTACACTCATTTTGCTCACTTGCCCAGATTCTTCAGGGAAGTCAATGGGAGTTGAGCATGCTAAGCACCTTGCAGGATTAGGCCCAAAATACTCCACTTTCTGTCAGAAAGAAAATCATGTTATAGGTTCCTTACTGCCATAAGGATTCACTGCGGAGATATATAAAAATTACATCTGGATTCACCCAAGAGAAGAGACTGATGAAAGATTTATTATTAGAGGTCAAGAAGAGAGAGAGAAAAATTACCAACAAAATCTCTTCAGGCTGAAAATTATTTTTAAAGCATAGTTTGTGTGTCTATGTTTTGAGGCGCTATTTATTGAAGAAGCTCTAAGGTGAAATAAGTGCTACCCTACAGGCGGTTATACAGACAGATAATGGTGATCATCCTTTCGTCTCCCATCTAACTGATTATTATCTTTGAACTTGAAATAATTCAGTTAGCAAAGCCAAGTGGATACTTAGTGCCTCAGTTCTTAGCACATCTTTTGAAATAACTTCCTTCACCATGAATGAAAAGTCAGAGTTGAAATGCAGAATCACTGCATTTAAAGGGGTGGGAGGAAAAAATCAGCATGCTCCTGGGCTTCTTTAAATCACTTCAGAACCATAATACACGTTATCTTTTCTAGCAGCCATGTACCGATGCAATGTGATTTTTCACTGTTGGGGTCTGATCCAAAGCCCATTCATGTTAATGGATTGGAAAGATGCCCATTGACTAGAAAAGGCTTTGGATCAAGTCCTTAGTCCACAGTTACTGGAAATGGAAGCCATTTTTTTCCCGTACAGGAAACCATGGCAACAGCAAGTGATAACACATCCTAGCCAATCAGAGTTTTACTATATTTTGTTTTCCAGTTTGCAAACAATAACACGTCACCTCTGTATGAAGGGGGCTTAGTTTTCCATTGTGCTTGAAGAGAGCTGACAAGGAACTGGTTGCAGCTCCCTGATTCTTAGCTGCCGATATAAGTTAAAGCTTTAGTGGAGCAACTTTAACTTAGGTTACTGGTGTAAAATCTTATACCAGCCAAAGATCAAGGCTTCCTGCCCTTTCTTGACATGGTCCTTTTCCCCATTACAGCAGGCAGGGGAGGTAGTGCTGGGTCAGGGTGGCAGTGTTGGTGTTGGATGTTGCTCCACCACCTCCACCAACTTTGCACCACTTGTCTACCAGTGGAGATTTCCCCTGCAACTGGGACAATCTCCCACCATTTTAAGCTCACTTTGCACTGCATGACAGATTCAAGGTGAATTTGGCACACTGGAAAAATCCAGCCCAGATAAGTGAATGCACTCAAGGGTCCAATCCTCTGGGAGTGCTGAGAATTTCCATAGCTCTTCAGATATGAGAAGACATTAGATTTTAAACTGATCATTGAGACAGCAATAAATATGGCTTATCTTGGGCAAATGCAATTTGAGGGAAGAATTCCACATTTTGGAGTGGGGAAAAGGAAATATTTCTCTGGCAGGTGGCTGATATTTCTTAACAACAGCTGTGTGAAGCTGCTCAGAGTTTGGAATGCCAGCATTAGTCCCTGGGAGCTAGATGAATGGGCAGATAGCAAATGAGGTAATCAGAGATTAATTTAAATGTAACTTGTCATATGGCGATCACCATCAGGTATAGGGCCTGATTCATTGGTATGTTGGGGGAGCTTTACACTAGCCACTGGAGGATTTCTCCATTGTAGGGACATTCTTGAGGGACACTAAGCCATTGCAGGGACTCCTATACCAGCCTCTGGGTGCTAGCATGTGGGACAAGAGAAAAATAAGTCTTACGAAGATTTGATTCCAGCACATCAATTTTTAAATGTATCTAACTGTATCCAAGATCTTTTCCCCAGCATAATTATTTTAGTGTGATAACTGAGAATGGCTGATAATCTGCCTAAAATGAAATTAAAAACTGTAGGATATCTATTCTCCTGTCTGACTGGAAGTGATTATATTGTAGGGTTAGAGTGCTGATAATTAGTTTAGTCACTGATTTCACATTTCATTTCCATATTGGCCATTATGTATTCCAAGACTGGTGTAGTATTGACGTCAGTGTTTTTCATGCTTGTGCTCTATGACTAGTGAGGTTTCTGTTCGATAAATGCATTATAAAATCTAATGGCAACGACTGACGATCATCTTAATTTTCTCAATATGGAATTTGTAGAAAACACTGTCAATAAGTGTACATGGAGACTCCTCAGGGAGACAAGCTTAAAAGTGCTAATTAAAAGCTAGTCAAGTATTAACATTAAAGGGGGGAGCTGGTAGCAACCCCTATATTTAGATTGCCCAACACTTCTCATTATAAAGGATTCTTGTAATCTTTTCTTTAAGAAGCTCTCATGCCTCCTTTCTTTGCAGCAGAGCTGAAAGAATGCCCTCAGGCTTTAGAGGTGATTTTTCTTTGTTCCATGAAGCATTTGCTGAGATATAAACTATTAAAACTCTCCATTTCCCCCCTCTCACTTATATTCTTTAGGAACATTTTAACAGCCCGCCAGCATACAAACTAAACACACCAGCATTCCAAGAGGCCAGGCTCACGAATTAGCTGTCAGCAGATGATGATGTCACTACATTGGGAACAGCTGGGAGCTGACAGAGCAGCTGTAAATTGTGGGGGAGTGGGGAGGGGGGGTCCCTCTCCCTGGACCACACTTGACACCAGGTTAGGGTGGGAAAGTTTTTTGTTCAACACCTCACCCCAGTTCCATCCCCTGGAGTGGCTGAGAAAAATAAAGCCCAAGCAACACAGTGATGTGGGCCCCCCCAGAAGTTGGTGCCCAGGACAACGCCGTCTACTCTTCCACCCCTAAAACTGGCCCTACCCCCACCTCCCAAGGTGGGTATGAGGAGGATAGGGAAAGAGAAAGATACAAATCAGGCTCCGCCCCACCAGCTTCCTGAACCTATACCTGGCCCTAGCAGTCTAGCCCCTCCCCTAGCGTCACAGCCGTTTGCTGCCATGAGCTAATGTAGTCTTATAGCTCAGGTAATAGTAGTAGTATTCTATGCTGCAGTGCTTCAGGTTCAGGGTTCAGACCCCACTGATGAGGATGCATAGTATCAGTGGTTATTATAATTGCACATAATAGAATTTTGTTTACCTTTTTCCTTAAAAAAAAAAAACCCTAGGAAATTGCACATAAAAACATTAAAAGAATGTTATTGGATTGCAAAACTCAAGCCCCTGAAGATCAGGAAGTGAAATATTTATAGTTGCTCAGCGAACTTTAATTCATATTCGAGTTTAATGTATGTGCATTATTATACCAACTTTAACAACATAATCACTTACCATTTTTCTCACAGACCCCTGCCTCATTCAGAGCACAGAATGGATGCAGAAGGGGAAGAATTAAGATTGTACAGGAATGAAACTGTTGACCTAAAAAAAGCTTTTCTATTGTTTTTAAATGAAGCAGCCTGCACATTCAAGAACATAGGCTGCTGAAACCACATCAAACTGATGCTCTGCATTTGTTCCTCATTGAATACAGAAGAAGATTCAAGATTTCCTTCTTCATCTTCAAACTCCGCCATGGGATTGGCCCAAACTACCTGAGGGACTCTCTCATTCTCTGAGGTCATGAGCTCCCATGACGGCTGTGCTCCACTGGAACCAAAGAACTGTCAATCTCAAGAGTTAGACTGTGTACACTAGAGATAGGCACAGCTTCCTTGGCAATTGGCCTGTATCTCTCGAACCCATTGCTGGAAGCTCTCTGAAACACCACAAATCTCACTGTCTTCAGATCAAAATGTCTTTTTGTTGCATTGTTTGTAAATCAATTATTTAGTAAATAAAATGTTTGGGTATTGAATACCAAAGCTTTGTGGATAGTTCAAGTCATTCTTAAAAGCATTGTGACTTTTAGATCCACTTATACCAGTAATTCAGACTTTCAAACTCTGCTTCTCTGCAATTGCTATGAAAATAAGGCCCAGAGTCTCAGATTAATTTTCTACCTGCTGTGCTACAATTAGCACCTCCTCTAATAGCTTCAAAATGATAATATGAAGCTGAACATCCAAATGGCAGTGCTCGTGTCACACTCCACAGCTTGTTGCTTGCTACTTTTGGCAGATCTATGAGCCAATGGAAGTAGATGCATACAGATTATATAGCGGTAGCAGACTCTACATATGTAATCACTCCAAATGTTAATGTGATTTGCATCCACTTGGATTTTTACAAACAATGCTATATTTTGGGAGAAGGGGAGATTTCTAGATTTCTTATATTGTGCTCGTATACTATTTGAAAGCAGAGAAAATTACACTCAGATTCAATATAAATGAATCATTTCCACCAGTTATTAATCCAATATTATTAAATGTAAAATTAACAGGAAAGAAGTCAAATGACAGTGAAGAAGCTGTCTCCTTTAGTTAGGCAGCTGATGCAGATGAGTGAATCATGTTAATCTGTTGTCATGAACTGCCCTTGCTGTAATATGGACTGGTGAAATACAATGGTCCTGATTTTCATTTAATCTAAGGCCCCTTTACAGCACGGTGGCAGTGGAAAGTGGCCTTAAAGTGAGCTCTGAAACAGTGGTATAAAGACACCTTAGTGGAAATAAGGATATCAATTTAACAAAACAATACAAAGTGCTGTTGATTTGCTTCTCAGGGCTCCGTCTTATGAGCTGCTGAGCTTCACTGACATTATTTTAAGTAAAAGGTGCTCTGCACTTTGTGGGATCAGTCCCCATAATGAATGCCACTCTCTCTTTAGCTGTAATTGGACATATGTATGTACATCAGCTGCGGGTATAACAAAGGACTGAATGTAAGATAAAGCACTCCAGTGATCTACGGCTGTTGGGATTGATTTCATTGGGATCTGCTACTTCAATGGGAGCAGGATGAAGCTATTAAGTAGTTTCTTAAGAAAGGTATCACATTAGGATTTATAATAGAAAATTGAGTTGCATGTAGAAAACAAAAATATCTTCTATAGGCCAGATTCAGCCGCTCTTATGGTGTGAGTAGTAAGTTACTTCATAGAATATCAGGGTTGGAAGGAACCTCAGGAGATAATCTAGTCCAACCCCCTGCTCAGAGCAGGACTAATCCCCAGACAGATTTTTACCCTACATCCCTAAATGGCCCCCTCAAGGAGTGAACTCACAATCCTGGGTTTAGGCAGGCCAATGCCCAAACCACTGAGCTACCCCTCTCCCCCAAACAGCAGCTACCAGGAGTGGGGTTTGAACCCACATGGGCATATGTCCATTAGATCTTAAATCCAATGCTTTAACCCCTTGGCCATCCTGGTATTTCGTAAGTAGCCCCAGTGACGTCAATAAGACTACTCACTGAATGAGTTTTTTCTGGTGTACATAAGGCTGTCAAGATTCAGGTTCAATATGAATTAAGTTATTGCATTTATACGGTTGCCCCTTTGGCTTGAGTGGTTAGCTAAAATTTGAGGCCTTGCAGGGTTGTTTCTGTTAGGATAAGAAACTGAGAAATACGAGCCAGGTATATCCTTGATCTAATCCTATTTATTTACAAAAATGTACACAAAGTCCTGTTTCCCTAAACACAGTAGAAATAAACAACAGCAGGCAGTTTTCTTGCTAAGAAATTCCTGAGTCTGCCACTCCAGCGAGCTCTAGGCCAAGCAGCCCTGTCCCTCTACTTCCTCCCAAGGTCATACTCAACTGCTTCTGCAGGTTCTCTGCCTTCCACACACAGTGCCTACTTCCCAATAGCCTAGCCCCTAGCAACCTGGGAAACCCATGAATGCACATGGCTTGGCTCTGATCTGCTTTCTGGCCTATCACTTTGCGCTGTCCCCCTTATGGTCTGTAATTGTTACTGCTACTACTACTAGCTGGATGAAGTTGCTTGGCTCATGGTTTTAATGAGGTCTTTGATTGTCTTTGGATCCAAGAATCACCTATTATGTTGGCACCTTTCAACATAACAACACTATAAATAATTAGGGTTGGCTGGAAAAGAAGAATCCCGTATTGGAAAAAAATGTTAAGAGGCTTCAAAATTTGTTTTTGTTCCACATCAGAATAAAAATGAGACCTTTACAAAATTTTCATGAAAGAACATGAGAGAAACTTCATGATTAAGGAACTCACCTGGGATGCGGGAGACACTGATTCACAGCAGGGACTTCAACCTAAGTCTTCCACAAACTACGTGAGTGCTCCAATCACCAGGGCATTGGCTATTCTGGGTCCCTCACTCTCTCAAAATTCAATCCTGGCCATGAGACAGTTTCCCGAGAAAATTTTAGTCCAAGCTGACATGTTTCAGAAAAAAATTTCAGATTCATCAAGCTATTGTTTTCTGACAAAAATGTTTTGTTGAAAAATTCCTGAGCAACCCTACAAATGTTTCCTTTAACGCACCACTATTTTTCTGTTGTGAGAAAATATAATGAGAAGTCTAATTTGGTGAGTGCTGTAAAGAAAGCAGAATTCAAACTTCTGTCATTAATTAGTTAACATATTCAGATTAGCAGAATATATTAAAAATAAATTTTCTGTTAAAACTGCTCCTAGACAAACCTTGATCTGTTCCAAGTTGCCAGGCTTGCTTGGCAGAGGACATGATGGATGTAACGGCTGCTGCCTGTAGGCTTCCTCTGCATTAGTTTTAATTCTTTCTATCACATCTGCTGTGTCAAATTAGAAAGTTACACACAGAGCTGAGTCTCTGCCGCTAGGCTACAGCATCATATCTTCTGTTTTAGCTCAGCAGCCAAATCTTTTATGGGAAGTTATGGAGTTGGAGACCTTGGTTCCAATCTGAACCGGGACTTCTTTCCATAATTCAGAACTGTCTATTTGTGTCCCATCAGAATGCACATGAAAGCCTTTGTAAAAGAGCAACTGATCACTGACTCTGGCATAGAATAAAGGTAATCTGAGGATAGCTTTAAAATGAAAATAAAATCCAATCTAAGGGTATTATTTTGGTACTACCCACCCACAGCAGTGAAATAGGACAAATCACAGTGAGGATTTGATGGCTCGGGGGGTTGTTTATAAGAGCTAGAATTTGATTGATCCTCACCAGTGCAAACAGGTGCAATTTCTGAAGCAGCTGGACCACAAGGCTTCCCCAGAGGGCATGTTGAGACTACACGGGAACTGCACTGGCATCCTGGCCATATCTCCACCCTTACTAACATCCCATATTATAGCCACTTCCAAATCATCCACCTCAGACAGAACTTCCCATGTGGTGGCTGTGTGCTGGTCTGAATCAAATCCATGGAGCCTGATTTCCAGATCTAATCTATACACTGGGGTGGCCAAACCGTGGCTCATCAGCTGCATGTGGCTCTTTTACAGTTGAAGTGCGGCTGGCGGAGTCCCCATGGTCCTGCCTACCAGACTGGGGGAGGGGTGAGCTCATGGCATTTGCCCTGAGGTGGGATGATGAGACTAGGGGCTTCTGCCCAGCAGGGAGGGGAGTGGAGGTCTCGGGGCTTCAGCCCTGTGGAGTGTGCCTATCCGGGCTCGGGGCTTCAGCAGGAATGGAGCTGAAGCCCTGAGCTCTGACAGGGGCACCACGGGCTAAAGCTCCAAGCCCTGGTAGGTATGCCCTAGCTCTCGAACTTCTGAAGATTGTTGTATGTGTCTCAGAGGGTCAGTAAGTTTGGCCTTCCCCTCTATATACATAGGCACGATATTCAGTCCATAGTATCTGAGCACTAAACATTATGTAAAACAAAAATATGTCTGACAGAATCTATAACTTTCATCTTCCTTATGTGCCATTTGAGTGTGCCAGTGTCCCTGCTACTATTATTTGTCTAGTATAACAGCTGACCTGAATCTGGCCCATTTTGTTAGGGAGCAAATGTTGCTATGATATGATGGCTGCTCTGTGATCTAAGCCAGGTGTGCCGGTGGTCTTGCTCCGGTTTGTAGTTGGCGTGTCTCCACATAAAAAAAAACGACCATCCAAATTGGTAATCTTGTTGGCAGTCTCATTAGAAAGATTAATGGCTGAATGGGCCTGGACACTAACCTAATGATTACATTCTTAAAAGTGGGTCCCTCCTGTGCCGGGGGAGAGGCACATGAACAGGTGAGTGTGGGATAGAATGTAATTTTCTCTGGCTAAACAGAAGATGGGTCTCCAAGTCTAAATCCTGCACCTTTAACAAACACTAAATTCCTATGAAGTTTCATTTTTACAACTTACAAACGGCATGGGGGCTACATTGTGACTTGGGGCTAGGTACACAAACAGGGACATTACTAGTACAGAATACCCCCTGACCTCCCTACATTGGCGATCCGGACCTTGGCTCCTGAGACACCAAAGTAAGTAAGCTGTGTGTGCCTACTCCTCAGCCTGAGAACAAGTGGGTTGGGGGAAGGTGTCCCCAAGGCTCTGCTCCCCAAAGTGCAAAATCAGGGCAGCTGACTCAGTGTGGGGGGTGTCATAATTTGCTTTATATGTGTATATGTCCATCATATGTCAATAGCAAATTACTCCCTGGAGCAAGGGAGGAACAGAAAGGGAATTGTGTCTCAGAGAAGTGTCTTGGAGGCAGTGCTGGCTCCAGCTTTTTTGCCGCCCCAAGCAGCGGAAAAAAAAAAAAAGAAGAACCCGATCGAGCTGCCGCCGAAGTGTCACAGAAGAGGAAGACAGCGAGTGAAGGACCTTCCGCCAAATTGCCACCGAAGACTGAAGCGGGCCGATTGAGCTGCCGCTGAAGTGCCGCCGCTGCCGATCTGGACGTGCCGCCCCGGCAACGGATGCACTGCCGCCCCTTTCTATTGGCCGCCCCAGGCACCTGCTTCCTTCTCTGGTGCTTGGAGCCGGCCCTGCTTGGAGATACAAAAGTTAAAAAAAAAAGGCTTCTAGTTTTAGGAAATAAGAAAAAGGTCACTGGCTTATTTATTTATTCATTCATTCTTCTAAATTTTTTACTGTCAAGCTATCTGAACGTCATCTCTGCAATATTTCCTTTAGGTAAACCTCTCAAGTTCCAGAGAGCCATAACTTACTATCCAGCAAAAGCTATAAGCTGACCAGAAGATTTAAGAGCATCTGGGAAATCACTCCAACTCCTTGTTCTTTCCCCCTTCCCACAGACATAATAATTTATTCCTGTACTTTTCTCCCACCTGGAGTCCATTGAAGATACTTTGTCCAGCACAATTAGCCATAGTGACAAAGCGGTCTATGATACAGTGGCAGGCGGTATCAATTTTGTGATCTACCTTTTTGTGTTTTTCTGTCATTCTGCACATTTGAGTTAGTTAAGTAACATGCATAAATACAACATATGATGGTAAAGATTGAGCCTATCTTTTAGAAAACTGAACCTGTTGAATACAGAATGGCAAAGCCACCATCTTTATTGAGACCAGCCACATCGTGTACTCATCTCAACTGAGAAGAATCAACCCTATGTCAGTGTAGCTAGAAGGATATCAAACCATATACTATAGTTCTTAATTAAAAATTATTGTAAATCTACTTTACTGTAGCTCTCAGTTCAGAATGAATGAATAAAACTTTATGAATTAGACCAGAGCCATTCCTTAGGAACATTGAATTGGGGTGACTGCCTCAGGCCCCGCGCTTTGAGGGACCCCAGGATAGGAAGGTGAGGCAGGCAGGGTGAGGAGGTGAATGGAGGGTGAGCAGGGTGAGTAGGCAAACGGGAAGGCTAGCGGCAGGTGGGCAGGTGGGTGGGGGGAGTGAGATGGATCCCTCCTACCAGAACCTCCCCCTCTCCCCAGCTCCTTCTGCCCGCCAGTGGGCCCCACTGATCAGCATTTCCCCCTCCCTCCCAGCGCCTACCGCCTGCCGTGGACCAGTTGGTTCACAGCCTCAGGAGGCGCTAGGGGGGAGGAGTGAGGGTCCAGTGAATTTGGAGGAGGGGCAGAACTGGGTGGGGAAGAGGCGGGGCAGTGGCGGGAAGAGGCAGGGCAGGGTGAGGAATTGGGGGAAGGGGGCGGGGCCTGGACGGAACCAGGGGGAAGCACCCCCCGGCAGATAGGTGCCAAGTTTCTAATGTCCTGGGCCCCGCTCCCAACACTTACTTCCTACTCTCCGGTCTTATACTTAGTTTGTAAACTCCTTGGGGCAGGGATCATTTGTTTGTTCTAGGTTTGTACAGTGGGGCTCCAGTTCAATGACTAAGTGCTACAGTAATGCAAACAAAAATTAATACCTCTGGAAAAAAATCAGTTCTACTAATATAGGTGCCTAAATTCCCTTGGAAAAGTTTGAAATTTTTGGCCTCTGAGATGTATCTGAGGACACACATAGCTCCTTGATGTTTGTTTCAGCTGTTTGCACTTCCAAGGCAGTTCAAAGCAGGCGAAAACCTGCCCTATAGAGGTAGTCAAGGATTATCCTGACGTAGGCAGCTCTACATGCACCCCATGCACCCCCCTCATCCCACATACAGGGGCATTTTGAGGGCAGAGCTGGAACACATGCTTGTTAGGTTCAATTCATAAGGCTTCCAATAACCCAGGCTCAATCAGTATTTACTAATCAAAGATTACACCGGTTTACAAATTTTTGAGAAGTCGTCTGCTTCAGAGATAAAATGTGCTATTTATTATGTATTTTGATGTGTTGAATTGAAATATGACAATTAAAACAACTGATTGGCTACTGTTTCTAAGATGTTTAAGTTTTTACATTTTATGTCTATGTATATTGTGTAGATAGTAGAGTTTTAATCCTAAATTTATTAGAGCATAAGCTTTCGTGGACTACAGCCCACTTCTTCGGATGCATATAGAATGGAACATATAATGAGGAGATATATATACACACATACAGAGAGCATAAACAGGTGGGAGTTGTCTTACCAACTCTGAGAGGCCAATTAA
>NC_048300.1:99837037-99888193 GCF_013100865.1 Trachemys scripta elegans
TGACATGTTGCAACCAAGGCTTTTGTATGCCTTGAGGAGGTTTTCCACCAACAACCTGTAGTTGTCTGCCTTGTTGTTTCCGAGAAAATTTATTGCCACTAACTGGAAGGCTTTCCGTGCAGTCTTTTCCTTGCCACGCAGTGCATGGTCAAATGCATCATCTCGAAGAAGTTCACGAATCTGAGGATCAACAAAGACACCTTCCTTTATCTTAGCTTCACTTAACCTTGGAAATTTTCCACAGAGGTACTTGAAAGCTGCCTGTGTTTTGTCAATGGCCTTGACAAAGTTCTTCATCAGACCCAGCTTGATGTGTAAGGGTGGTAACAAAATCTTCCTTGATTCAACAAGTGGTGGATGCTTAACACTTTTCCTCCCAGGCTCCAATGACTGTTGGAGTGGCCAATCTTTCTTGATGTAGTGGGAATCTCTTGCACGACTATCCCATTCGCAGAGAAAACAGCAGTACTTTGTGTATCCAGTCTGCAGACCAAGCAAGAGAGCAACAACCTTCAAATCACCACCAAGCTGCCACTGATGTTGGTCATAGTTTATGCACCTCAAAAGTTGTTTCATGTTGTCATAGGTTTCCTTCATATGGACTGCATGACCAACTGGAATTGATGGCAAAACATTGCCATTATTCAGTAAAACAGCTTTAAGACTCGTCTTCGATGAATCAATGAACAGTCTCCACTCATCTGGATCGTGAACGATGTTGAGGGCTGCCATCACACCATCGATGTTGTTGCAGGCTACAAGATCACCTTCCATGAAGAAGAATGAGACAAGATCCTTTTGACGGTCACAGAACATGGAAACCCTAACATCACCTGCCAGGAGATTCCACTGCTGTAGTCTGGAGCCCAACAGCTCTGCCTTACTCTTGGGTAGTTCCAAATCCCTGACAAGGTCATTCAGTTCACCTTGTGTTATGAGGTCTGGTTCACAGGAGGAGGATGGGAGAAAATGTGGGTCCTGTGACATTGATGGTTCAGGACCAGAAGTTTCATCCTCTTCCTCATCTGACTCAAGTGAGAATGATTCTGGTGCATCAGGAACCGGCAGTCCTTCTCCGTGGGGTACTGGGCGTATAGCTGATGGAATGTTTGGATAATGCACAGTCCACTTTTTCTTCTTTGACACACCTTTCCCAACTGGAGGCACCATGCAGAAGTAACAATTGCTGGAATGATCTGTTGGCTCTCTCCAAATCATTGGCGCTGCAAAAGGCATAGATTTCCTTTTCCTGTTCAACCACTGGCGAAGATTTGTTGCCCAAGTGTTGCAGCATATGTGTGGGGCCCAACTCTTGTCCTGATCTCCAATTTTGCAGCCAAAATAAAGGTGATAGGCTTTCTTAACCAGAGTGGTTATACTGCGCTTTTCTGATGCAAAAGTCACTTCACCACAAACATAGCAGAAGTTATCTGCACTGTTCACACAAGTACGAGGCATCTCTGCTCACTTTGGCTAAACAGAAATGTGTCCCTTTGCAAAATCAAACACTGACAAATAAGAGAGTACGACACTGGATGATTTCTAGAGCTGATATAGGGCAATTTGTTCAGCAGAGTGATGTAAGCTTCGTTATGATTGCATCATCCATGACTTCTAAGAATAACATGATGCAATTCATATCATGTATGACGCAATACCAGCTTCAGATTGCATCATTCATTGTTTTGCCTAAAAAACAAGTACTATCCAAACCCAATTATAGATTTATTCATAGATACACTCAAAGATGTATTTTAATCATTTCTGGTTTAAATTGAGATCCCTTCCCTTTATAACTCACTTATCCTCCGCCATTCCCAAGTCAAGGGTCGTATATACTGACCCAATAGCATATCTTGAAAACTAGAGCCAATCAACAATTTTAAGCATCATTTTCATTCTCAGTGATCCAGAATTAGTAAAGTTTGACTACATTTATTTCAGAAGCATTTTGGCTGTAGAGCAGTGTTACTAGTCAACGACTGATATTGCAGAATACAGAATTGAAAGTTACATTTTACCGAACCGATCTGGCGAAGTCTCTCAACTAACTTTCAGAAACTCTCCTCCTTATCTACTATGTTTAACACAAAGAAATTTTCTCTCTCACAACTTTGCTACTTGGGAGTTCCTTTCAAGATATCCCAGCTAACAATCAATAACCCAGAGACACCTTCAACCAAGTCATTATTACAGAAACACGGAGACAACAAGCAACTCCTAACAAGCTAAAAACATGACTCAGTAGGTCATTATCTCCTCAAGCACAGAAAACATCTGCAACAACAAGTATTCCCTATCCATCACAAATAGTCCTTTACTGGACATCTAGTCACTTTTAATGCCAGTCAGTGGGGTCAAAGCAAGAGATCACACACATTACATCATTTGGTCACACATTAAGATTCAACTTAAATTCAGAGCATCTAGAGTTATCGGTACAGAGCACTATGATTTATGTTGAACCACTAAGATAACTCTTCCCTAATGAACAATTTAGAGTATTATAAAGATTTTCATTTTCTGTTTGATTGCCTATAACAAAATAGATTTAACTACATTTTGGGAAGTTAGAAATGTTATAATAAATTAAAACAAATAATTCTATTAGATCCCAAAATAATATTTTAATAAGCAAAGCTTTAGTACATGCTCATGTTTGTTATTCAGTTAGTTATAAATATTAAAAATGATTTCCTGAGTGTCTCATCCAATTTAAGAGATCAATTACCTTTTATAATTTCAAACTAATTGTATTATTTTGCTATTAAAACTAGCTTGTGATATTTTTAATAGAATATAAATTAATATTAGTCTTAATTATTATTTTGCCTTAAACAACAACTGCAAATTAATAGATTGGAGACCGACTCTCTTAGTCCAGAGCGGGAATTCTCTTTTACCAGTATGATGAGAAAGCTCCAATTCAGGTTAAAAAAAAATGTGGCTACTTCTTTACGTCCGTGGAGCTCTGACTCAGACTAGGAAACAATCTCTGTGCCTGAAGGAAAATATGACAGCTGTTCAGGTACTATGGTATCATCTTAACTAATGTGAGTACGTTCAAAAAGTGTGTTGATGACAGTGGGGGAGTGAGGAATTCTAAAAGGCATATTGAAGGTAACTTTGAAACAAATGTCCCATGAATTTACATTGAAATTTAACAAAAAGTGCAGCAGGTGTGATGCTACGGGGAATTTGCCTGTACAACTTAAAGAACGAGGAGTACTTGTGGCACCTTAGAGACTAACACATTTATTTGGGCATAAACTTTCGTGGGTTAAAACCTACTTCATCAGATGCATGCAGTGGAAAATACAGTAGGAAGATATATATACACAGAGAACATGAAAAAATGGGTGTTGCCATACCAACTCTGATGAGACTAATCAATTAAGGTGGGCTATTATCAGCAGGAAAAAAAAAGTTTTGTAGTAATCAGGATGGCCCATTTCCAACAGTTGACAAGAAGGTGTGAGTAACAGTAGGGGAAAAATTAGCATGGGAAAATAGTTTTTACTTTGTGTAATGACCCATCCACTCCCATTCTTTATTCAAGCCTAATTTAATGGCATCCAGTTTGCAAATTATATATCTTCCTATTGTATTTTCCACTGCATGCATCCGATGAAGTGGGTTTTAGCCCACGAAAGCTCAAGCCCAAATAAATTTGTTAGTCTCTAAGGTGCCACAAGTACTCCTCGTTCTTTTTGCTGATACAGACTAACATGGCTACCACTCTGAAATCTGTACAATTTAGTAATTTTCATAATAACTTCATAACTTCTACCAGAATTCATATCGGGAATGCCTATATATGGATGTGGAATGCACCAGTTGCTTACAAGGCTGTAAGCATGTCTCTCACAGACCAAATACAATGGAGAGTCAACCTTAACGATTGTCTTCTAGACTGAACAATTTGTATTCTAAGGAGATTGGCTGAAGTTGTGAGAAACTACTTCCTCCAGCTTGTCAGCAGGGAGTTGGTGAAGTAGAGTGTGGAAAAACACCACCTAAGGAATCAGAGGTTGGTAGAGGGACAGAAACTCAAGAGACTGAGATAGAAACGGGAAGCTTTGGGCAAGAGAGGAAGATGTGCGCATGCTTTGGTAGCAAAGGGGTCATGTTTAACAGTGGATCAGCTGAGATCAGAGAAAGTTAGCTGAGCTGGAAAGACTCCATGGATTTGGAAAAGAAATCACTGACTCTCCAGCAAAAAGAACAGGAGTACTTGTGGCCCCGTAGATGCATCCGAAGAAGTGGGCTGTAATCCATGAAAAGCTTATGCTCTAATAAATTTGTTAGTCTCTACGGTGCCACAAGTACTCCTGTTCTTTTTGCGGATACAGACTAACACGGCTGCTACTCTGAAACCTGACTCTCCAGCAGTATCTGTTCAAACTGAAAGAGCTTTGCAGAGTGGTGAGAACTGAGGCAGGGAAATGAGAACAGGTGTGTATATTATATTGTACAGATCTGTGTATTCTCATGCTATAAAGTAAAAAGAGTAATGGGGTTTTCAAATCCCGTGTAAAGTCTTTGTGTCCATTGCCTTTCACTAGCATGTGCTCCTGAAGAGGTAAACTGTTAACCAGAAGCCACACATCTGTAGTGGGATTCTGGGAAATATGCAAGAGCTGCTGATGAGGCTTAGGTGAGATGAGACTAGTTTCAGCGCCTAGGAAATTGTATCATGGGAATCCCAGCGCTTAATTTGCAAAGGAAGAGGTGCCGGGGTTCTCCAGTAATGATGGCATCCTCCTCATAGTGTGAGCTTGCACCTACCGTGCGCGCGAGCTCATACCTTGCATGCCACCAACAGAAGAGGTGCTGGAGCTGAGCCCTGGCAAGCCCCAGAACAAATTAAGCTCTGCAGGTAAGGGGTCCTCACTATATGAGGGCATCAGATATGAGGTCTGCACCCGGAGTGCGTACCAGAGGTCCAGAGCCAGGAACAGTGCCTAAACCATGACCGGCCCCAGCAACCATAGGGCATGTGATGTTCACTGTTTGGATCCCCTCACAGCAGTCTGAGTGGCCAAAAGGGGGAGCTCAATTAGATCTATGCCAGAGGGTTCAAGGCATGTCTCTCAGAAGCACCTACACCAGGGGTAGGGCTGCAGGTGGACTGGCCAGGTGGGTGGCTTTTTATTATCCTAAAACCATCTTAGGGTTACATCTTTGCAACTCCCACAAGCTGCACAGAACACTGCTCTGACGTACTGAGGACCTGGTCCAACATCGTAACGAGTATTCTGTTACAGAAACATGAATATACTGTTACCCTTTTTGACGTGAGCACTACTGCTTTACTCCTGTTTTATGCCAGGGTAATTTCATGAAGTGGTGAATTGGGCCCCAAAATTTCAAACCCTTTGATAACATTATAGCTCTTGGTGCATCAATTTAATGATATGTCATTATAATCTATAATGTGGCAAAGTGGTAGAGATATGACACACTTAAATTTATTGAAATAATTACTTGAGATGGGTTAACAGCCACAGGAATGGTTAACCAGTCAGCATTGTTGAGTTACTTTGTGAAGATTAAGAGGGAGGGCCCTTGATTCCAGGATAGAGGTGCTTTCTGCTTTTGGAGTAGAGCAGGAAAGATTTTAGGTGTCCTGGTCATTTCACAGCATCTGTGTAAGCTCATAAGCTTGTCCCTGTCTCACCAACTGAAGTTGGTCCAATAAAAGATATTATCTCACCTATTTTGTTTCTCTTTGATGATAGGAGCAGTTATAGAAAAACACCTGGCTGGAAAATGGGGATGCCTACATTGCTACACAGAGAATTGTAAATAAATTAGACTATGATACAAGGTCCTGTGCTACTGTCACCTCCATTATCTCCCAACAAAGAAACATATAATTATAAACATTTAGACTGCAGAAGCACCTACAGGCCTGGATCCCATTGTGCTAGATACTGTAAAAACATTTAGTACATGACAGTCTCTGCATCAGAGAGCTTGCAGTCTAAGAGATAAGCTGTCATGGGTGGAAGAGACAAGGGGACTGGGGTGGTGAGTTTAAAGGGGAGATTTTCAAAGTATGGGACTTAGGTGCCTTTCAGCGAGTGCTAGGCACCTACTACTTCGTGCCTTTGAAAAATCTCTCTCTCCAATCTTCCTAATGACCCAGAAGCCATGACAGTGTTATGTCTCGTGTTTCCTTGACATTCCTGTAAGTGTACCTTAGCCCCTTTTCTTTTACATTTCTTTCCCTTGCACTGCTTGTCCATTTGCTATGAATTTCTATTTAATTAATCTTTCTAATCTTACTGTGCATAGTATGTTTCATACCTGAGGCCTGGTTCAAAGCCCATGGAATGCCCAGGCTCCTAATGACTGATGGGCTTTGGATCAAGCTCTTGGAGAGATGACTCTGAATAAACAACAACTCATTGGTATAGCTCAAAAAATATACAGCTGTTACCAATGCATATGCTACATTATTTTTCTACATTGAAAACTATAAGTGACCTCTCTCACATCAAAGATGGATAATGTAAAATATACTTGATTGTGTCACTTTCATGATTCTCAAACTCTAGGGACAAAAGCTGATTTAGGATCCTACCTTGCCAAACCACACATTAGGGGCTTAAGCCAAATCCCAGTAAGGTCAGTGAAGGCATTTCCATTGACCTCAGTAGACACTGAATTGGACCCTAGATTTCTTTTCTTTTTGTGTGCTTAGCACAGACTTACTTGGTGTAATGTGATGATTCTCAGAGTGGGAAACAAACCCAGGTAAAAATGAGGAAAACTGGAAAAGGTTTTTATTATTTTGTTTCTTAGGACTTGCCAAAACTAAATCCCGTTATTAAGTATTCAAAACTAATACTCAGTAGATGGTTTCACCCTCATGGAATCTACAGTGTAAATTACCCCGGAAGAAAGAAAGACAAACAGACTGCCTTGGCCACATAATATAAATATAAAACTCAAGTGTACAATTCAGGGTTTTTTCTCCTCCCCTTTAAAAAAAAAAAAAAAGAAAAAGAAAAAAGCTGTGCACTAGAAATCAGGGGTGAAATCATGGTCCCACTGAGGCCAATGAGGATTTTACCATTTGTTTAACAGGAAATCTGGATCCACTATTTCTCTAATGACAGTCTCAATCTCCCCCCTCAAGTTACTTTCCCCTCTGTTCTGTCCTTGGCTTCTCAGCTGACATGGAGAGTAGAGGACCAAACTAGAAAGTCACACCTTGAAACTTAACTTTTCCAGCAGACAGTGAGTCCAGATGAAAGATTTTCAGAGGTGAAAGTAAACCGGTCCGGTCCAGTACGGCATACCGGCAAGAGCCAGTAAGCTGTGCCGGACTGGACCGGCTTCTCTGGCGGCGCTTTAAAGGACCCAGAGCTCCCCGTAGCGGCCAAAGCCTCTGGCCCTTTAAATTGCTGCCGGAGCCCTGGGGCTCCTGCAGCTGGGTTCAGGCGGGGATTTAAAGGGCCTGGTGCTCCTGCCACTGCAGGGAGCCCCGGGCCCTTTAAATCACCTCTGGAGCTCTGCTGCTGCTGGGGTAATGGCGGCAAGGCTCCAGTAGCAATTTAAAGGGCCCGGGGCTCCGTGGTGGTCAGAGCCCCGGGCCCTTTAATTCGCCCCAGGGCTCCCAGCCACCTCTGCAGCTGGTAGCTCCGGGGTGATTTAAAGGCCCTGAGGCTCCCAGCCACAGCCAGAGCCCCCAGGCCTTTAAATCTTGAAAGGCCCCACCTCTTCTGGCTGAGGCCCCACCTCTTTTAGTTGAGGCCCCACCCCCGCTCAGGACTCCGGGGTACCAGTAAGTCCTTTAAGTTACTTTCACCCCTGAAGTTTTTGCAGGGGACTCCATATTTGTTTGATCTGATTCTACTAATGTCCCATCAGTAGATTATGACCAAGAGAAGCTATGTCTCTGAGACTGAAGTTTGTCAGTACAAGAGGAGAACACTGTCTCTGGAAGCATGCAACCCTGTTGTATATTATAACCAGATATAGATTTGTTTTCTGTGGGCATTCTGTGTTATTTCATAAGTTCAAAAAAGTATAAACTGATTGCATAAAACCTATATTTTAATGAATGGCTAGATAACTGATCTGGCAAAGTGGCTTAGTACATATACAAAAATAAATTCAGTACTGCAGCTTGGAAGGCATAAGAATTGTTATCACGTGTATAAGCCAAAAGAGGGATTCTGTATTCAATGCAATGTGTAAATCAAAAGCTAGTGAAACAATTACAAAGCAGGAGTGACATATGTTGAGAACCATATTCTGGAAAGTACACTGGCAGCAATATTCTGAATCTTATTACTGATTATATTGTGGATGTCTGGTTCAGAGCTAACTGTATCTCTTAACCTTTCTCTGCTCACCTAGAGGTATTGGGTGTTGTGCCTGAACTTTTCTCAGAGTGGAATCTTGTGATTCTCCCACTCTTAGATCAGGTCCGAAGATACACATGCAAGTCTTCCCTTTGGGAGCTTGGGAACAGTGGTGAGTGCAGTGACCCCAAACAGCCTTCTTAAAATAAAGTGTTGTTTATTGGAAGCTAGAAAAGAGGAACAGCAAACAGGGGAATTTTGCACAGGAATTCTCCAGCTGAATGAGAAGTGACTACATTACCCTTGGGGTGAGTTTGTTGTCTGTTAGTTTGTTTGTTGATGTGTGCTTGCTGCTTGATTGAAGTTTATAGTCTGATCTGTTTGGGGGACTGAGTCTAGCAGCTTTCTAGGGAAGGCTGAGAGCTTCCTAAGAGAGCCCTAGCCTGTTGCCCTTTGATACCTATTCCCTTTAGGAATAGGTATCGAGGGAGAGGGGTAGCTCAGTGGTTTGAGCATTGGCCTGCTAAACCCAGGGTGGTGAGTTCAATCCTTAAGGGGGCCATTTAGGGATCTGGGGCAAAATCAGTACTTGGTCCTCCTAGTGAAGGCAGGGGACTGGACTCAATGACCTTTCAAGGTTCCTTCCAGCCCTATGAGATAGGGTAATAATATATGGAGATATACCTAACAAGGGAGTGGGGCTACTCAGGGAGAATAGGAGTATAAATAGCCAGCACCTAAGTGACCAGAAAAGCTAATGAAGAGGGGAGTTTAGAGAGGGAGCATAAGAGCCAATTATACTTAACATTCTCTACATGCAGATGAATTACTCCCTTCCCCCCAAAATAAAAACAAACAAAAAACCCAGTAAGAGTAAACATAATGCAGGCAGAAGTCCAGCAGCAGAGTGGAAGCGATCCAGTTCATCTCACCGAACGCAGCATGTATGATTACATGCTTTATGGGAAGGTGGCGTATCTGTGCATTTGATGCAAACAGCTTGTGGTCCTCAGAGACCGAGTGCAGGGGCTGAACTGGAGGAGATAAGGGAGGCAGAGAAGTACATAGAGGAGACTTTCCAGTCTAACAGCCTCTGTGCTGTTGAGGAGGATGAAAGTCTTAAGGAAGGGGAACATCAAACTGGAGCAGAGGGAAATGATCCCATCACTGGAACCTTCCTTCCAGATAATGTCATGATATCCTTTCACACTGAGGATACCCTTGTGGGGGCGGGATGCCAGTTATTAGGAAAAGACAAGTAATAGTAATGGGGGATTTCATTATTAGCAACATAGATAGCTGGGTTTGTGATGATCAGGAGAACCACATGGTGAATTGCCTGCCAGGTGTAAAAGTTGCAGACCTCTTGAGACATCTAGACAGACTTCTGTGCAGTGCTCGGGAGGAGCCAGTGGACAAGGACAGTAGAACTGTACTTGGCATTTTATGACTGAGGGATTCACCCTCAACTAAGTAGCACTCGCTAGGCAAGGGACATGGGTTCCAAAGCCCAGTGAATTGAGAGAGGTTGGGGAACAGGTATTTGTACGTGGTAGTATGGGCCCCTTCTGAGGGCCCTAAACACCACTTCGACCTCTCCTCTGTGTAATAACAGAGCTCATTTTGACTCCATTAGGAGTCTTGTTACATGCGGCAGAGCTGAAATCACTGTTACCTAGGTCTAAGCTTTAGACCTACTTTGGGCTAGTGGTTCTGATTCAAGAGGACTATCCTGGCTAGCGAAGAGGCGCATCTGGTGGTGAAGACTGCAGCAGGACCCCACAGAGAGGCATGGCCATCGGCCATTGACCCGAGCAGTGCACCAAGACTCCCCTACTAACAGCTGAAATCACTAAGAGCTGCGTTAAGTAGGGGGCAGGAGCTGAAGACATATTAGTGAGCAGCTAGCGGAGAACAGCTAGCGGAGAGGCACGGCCAGCTGGTGGAGAGGCGCAGCTAGCAGAACAGCTAGCGAAGAGGCACATCTGGTGGTGAAGACTGCAGCAGGACCCCACAGAGAGGCATGGCAATCGGCAATTGACCCGAGCAGCAGAGCATATAAGGATCCCCCATACCTCCCCCCATCTACCCAGGCTGGGAAGTAAACTCTGCAGCTGAAATTCTGAACTCTGGGGCTGCACTGACCAAGGACAGAAACTGTGAGTGGGGTGACTTTTGGGTCGCTGGACTCAAGAACCAAAGGGAAAGGACACGGCCAAATCTACTTGGGGGTGGGTCTTCTGGTTCATGGTTTGCGTTTATGAACCCTATTTGTGGTGTTTTCCCAATTTAATGCTGAGTTGTTTATCTCCTGTTATTAAAGATTTTTGCTACACCAAGACTCCCTGCTTGCAAGAGGGGTAGTATTGCCTCTTTGAGGTGCCCAGAGGTATGTGTGTGATTTTCCTAGGTCACTGGATGGGGGCTCGAGCTGTTTTGCATTGTATTGTTGAAAGGGAACCCCTATGTACTGAACCCAGCCGTTGTTGCTGTCAACTCTGCCTGACAGAAGAGTTACAAAAAGACCAGAATTATCAAACACATAGATTAAAAAAAAAACACCCTAGGATTGTTCAACATGGAAAAGAGAAGAGTAAAGGGAGATATGATAGAGGTCTAAAAAATCATGAATGGTGTGGAGAAAGTGAATAAGGAAGAGTTATTTACCCCTTCACATAACACAAGAATCAGTGGTCTCTTGCTGAAATTAATATGCAGTAGTACTGAAAATAAACAAAAGGAAGTATTTCTTCACACAACACACAGTCCACCTGTGGAACTCATTGCCAGGGAATGTTGTGAAGGCCAAAATTACAACTGGGTTCAAAAACAAATTAGATAATTTCATGGAGGTTAGGTCCATCAATGGCTAATAGCTAGTAGGGTCAGAGATGCAATCCCATGCTCTGGATACCCCTTAACCTCTGACTTCCAGAAGCTGGGACTGGATGTCAGAGGATGGGTCACTCAGTAATTGCTCTGTTCTTCTCATTCCCTCTGAAGCATCTGGCACTGTCCACTGTCTAAAGACAGGATACTGGGCTAGATGGACCATGGGTATGACCCAGTGTGGCTATTCTTATGTTCTTAATCCTAACAGTAGGAACAAAGCAAAGCATAAGAGAAAATGGATTTTTAAAACAATAGAAGGGCTACATCCACGTCTATCTTACCTAAAGCTAAGCATCCCCCTTAGGAAGGCTTACCTTCTTCAGAACCCCAAGCAAGAGTCTGTACCAATTTGTTCTCCACAAACAGTTTCCTGACAATTTTCTGCTCTAGTCAGAGACAGTCTTTAACTCCCTATTGTCCTTCTGATTTTTTGGCTCCCAGCCCAGACAAAACAAGTCTTGTTTGCAGTGTTGTTGTAGCCATATTGGTCCTAGGATATTAGAAAGACAAGGTGGGTGAGATAATATCTTTTATTGGACCAACTTCTGTTGGTGAAAAAGACAAGCTTCTTCTGAGCAGCTCAAAAGCTTGTCTCTCTGACCAAAACAAGTCTTGGAATATTGGCAGGAGCCTGGAAGTAATGTCTTCCCAACCAACAGCTCAGGCATTGTCTCAATAATCCCTGATGTGTTTACCAGGAGGTTGCTCATCTGGAGCCATTCTGTTGCCTTCCCGATTGTTTTCTAATAGCTTTGCTGTTAAACTTATGCATATAGTAAACTTCTGATATAGCCATAAGTAACTATCTCAATAATGAAGTCATGCAGAATATTCATAAATTATTACAAATAAGCCCAGTGTCTTTCCCAGTGGAACAAGATCCTATTGTTCTAGGCACTGCAGAAATGAGTAAAATGGAGAGACAACCTCTGATCCAGACAGCTCATAGTCTAAGATTCATGGTTGTTTTCCGGGTTGGGAGGGGAAAAGGCTATATGCAAACACCACTGAATTTTATCAGGAAAACCAGAGAGCTGCAGGAATTACTCCCCTAAAGACACAAAAGCATGTTGCGCAGTTTTCCAGTTGGGAGGAATGCCACATTTTCAGGGTTGCCATAGCAGCCCTGATACAGTAGGGCACCAAAATGTAAATTTAATACATAGTGAATAGCCAATAGGGTCAAGCCAACGAAGTCATATATGCTTCGTCAGTATGTGGCTTTTGAACTTTTCATCTAGTCATTGCACAGTAATATGACTCACATTATGAACTAATTATTCCTTCATCCCTACCTCTGCTCATTAGAAATCAGTGAAATTATTAGAATACTGAAGAGAAAAAATACTGGATTAAAAATACATAATGCATTCATTATACTTTCACACCAGATGCTGATTATTTTTAGTTAAGTAGTTTTAAGTATAGAAAATTATGAGCAAAGAACCCCAAAGGTTAAAATACACCAAAATAAATAATAATAGTAGAAAAAAAAGTTTTTATGAAAAGAAGGAGCATGTTACTATCTACTAGTATAATTTTTAAGAGGTTTAAAGGGGTTCCAAAAGGTCATTGCTATGGGATACTTACTTGCTATCCTCTGAGTGAACAAACAATTGAAAAAAAAATCTAGTTTTTCTTTTCCCCTTTCATTTTCCTTATTTCACAATATAGGCAAATGGCACACACATATATTTGGGAAGACAGACTCCTTTTTCTTTCATTATCTTTCGTTTAATTAATATAGTAAGCTACTGAGTGTTTTATGGTTAAATGAACAAAAAAGGGGGTTAATAAATATAAATCTGTTTTAAACTTTTTTAAGGTCAACATAAACAAAATCCACATTAAAAATAGAGCCTAATCTGTCTCATTTTATATGTCCAAGACACCCATTGACTTTAATAGAAGTTTTGCAGGAAATTTGCAAGAAGGATTTGGCTCACAGAACACATAAAAAATCCACATAGATATAAATACTAGTACAAAGTGTACAAATTCCAATCAATGAATGCACCATATATTTAGGCCCAGACTCAGTTAGGTAATTAAGTATATGCAATAGTCCCTGTCAATATGGGATGTGCATGCCACAAAATTATTTACTACAGTGAGTTTTATACCATGTATCCCAAGCAGAAGGGAAGACTGTGTAATAGAATGGAACACAGCCAATTTCAGTTATATAAGGTTAAAGGAAGAACAGCTTCATTATCATCCTTCAAAACCATCTCAAAACTCTCCTTTGAGGTGATCAGGGCTGGCCTTACCTTGAGGCAAACTGAGGCGGCTGCATCAGGTGCCAGACTGTGGGGGGGCGCCACTAGGACCCAGAGTGTAGAAAATTGTGTCTGTTGCTGGTGCATATGTATTCTCTCTACTCTAGATGCACAGAGATGGTGGAGTGCTGTGCTGGAGGAAGGAGGGGACAAGAGACATAACAGGCAGGAGAAAAGGTGAGAGGGAATAACAGAAAGCAGTAGGAGCTTCAGGGAGAGAGAGGAGGATGGAGGAGGAGCCTCTTATGTACCTCTCTAGCACCCCCAGGAGCCTGGACTGATTAACACCAGCTTCTCAGGGAGCTTCCTGTTTCCTGCTGCTTCCCTGAACTCACTTGAGGAGAACAGGCAGTCAATTGAAGTAGTAGGAGCCAGTTAGGCCCTTCAGACGCTGATATCTTCCCTCACTCAGGCCTTGCTACCAGCCTGCTTATTTGTCCCCTTCAACTGAGTGTTGAGAGCCACTATAGCTGGCACAGAACAGCAGTCATGACTGAAAAAAGAAAACGCCCCTCTGGGGCAGCATTCAGAAAAAGCAGGCAAGCAAAGGAAGCTTTTCTATCTAAGCAGGAAGGAGCTCTCCTGAGATACACAGACACAAATGTTCACCAGTTCACCTTCTGGCACCAGTGAGGATGTGAGTGGTGAGGAGATGCCTGATCTTCCAGTTAATCAGAGTGCAGGTGACCTGGCAGCTACTGTAGCATCCATATCTCCATCTCAAATGGATGTAACCATGCACATTCCTGAAGAAAAGTGTAGATCTGAGAAGAGTGTGGTGGAGGCGCAAGAAACAGCTGCTGCTGAGTTTAGTTCCTTAAGTCTAGATGATACAGGACTGTGGACCCATTTGAGCAGTAACCTGAAGGACTTCCTTATACTGCATGGGCCACAGGAAGTGAAAAACTTCATGTTCCCCAAAGACAATGAAAATAGAAGTTTCCATCCAACACATTACTGGCATGAAATCCCCAATGGTGACAAAGTGGAGAGGCCATGGTTTATGTACTCAAAACCCCAGAATGCTGCACACTGTTTTTGTTACAAACTCTTCCAGTCTAATGTTCCAGCAACATTGGGCTCTACAGGAACAAAGGACTGGAAAAATCTGGCTAGAAATCTGGCATGCCATGAGAAAGCATCAAATCACCAGAGAGCATTCCATAGGTGGAAAGAGCTTGAGATGAGACTATGGTTAAAGACCACCATAGATGATCAGCATCAAGAGAAGATTGCATCAGAGTCTCTTTGCTAGCAAAATGTTCTGAAAAGGCTCATTGCCATTGTGAGAATACCTGCTACCCAAAACCTAGCACTGTGTGGCACTTCAGATCAGCTGTGTGTGCCAAACAATGAAAACTTCCTTAAAATTGTGGAGCTGATGGCTGAGTTTGATGCTGTACTCCAGGAGCATCTAAGAAGAGTCACCACCCAAGAAATGTACACACACCACTACCTTGGCAAAACAATTCAAAATGAAATCATATAGCTACTGGCAACAAAAGTCAAACAGAAGATTGTGGCAGATCTGAAGACAGCAAGATATTACTCTGTTATTCTGGACTGTACACTTGACATCAGCCATATGGAACAAATGACTTTAATGATGCATTTTGTAACAACAGAACCTAGTGAAAATGTCCCTGTAATGGTGACTGTTAGAGAGTATTTTCTAGAATTTATTAACATTGATGATACTACAGGAGCTGGTATGACAAACGGGCTTCTTAAAAAGCTGGAAGATACAGGAATTGCAATAGCTGACATGAGAGGTCAGGGCTATGATAATGGTGCCAACACGAGAGGAAAGAACAGAGGAGTGCAGACATGGATCTGAGAGTTAAACCCTCAAACTTTTTTTGTCCCATGCAGTTCTCATTCATTGAACTTGATGGTCAGTGATGCAGCATCAGCTTCTAGTGAGGCTGCTGAATTTTTAAATGTAATTCAAACCATCTATGTATTTTTCTCTGCATCAACTCATCAATGGCAAATTTTGAAGCAACATCTGGGAACATCCTCTCTGACACTGAAACCACTGAGTGCCACATGATGGGAAAGTCGAGTGGAGGCAATAAAGCCTATCAAACACCAAATTGGGAAGATAGATGATGCCATAGTTGCCATTATGGAGGATAATGCTATGACAGGAACTGTTCATGAGAGAACAGTGGCAGAGGGAAATGGAATCAGCAGAAACATACATAACTTCAAATCTCTCTGTGGCTTAGTGTTGTGGCATGACATACAGTTTGAAATAAATGGTGTAAGCAAGAGACTCCAAGGTGTTGACCTATATATATCTGGAGCAATGGAACAACTGGTCAAAGCAAAGTCATACCTACAGTCTTACTGGTCAGATGAGGGATTTCAAAATGTTCTGAAGAGTACACAGAAGTTGGCAGAGGGACTTCACACTGAAGCTATTTTCCCACCCATTCAAGAATAAAAGAGTCACGGAAGAAGACAACATTTTGATTACAAGGCATGGGATGATCCCATAAGAGACCTCAAATAACAATTCAAAGTTGAATTCTTTAACCAGGTGATAGACTGTGCAATACAGTCAGTTGAAGAATGTTTCATAAAGCTCAAGGAACACAGTAGTATATTTGGGATGTTGTATGATATTCCAAAACTCCTCACTATACCTGAAGAAGACCTACACCTACATCAGTTGACACATGATGACATGCGTGATATTGATGCGAGTGATTTAGGTGATGAACTGAAAGCCCTTTCAAGATAAATTTCAGAAGGATCAACTCCAAAGGCTGTTCTGGAATATATGTGCACAAATAAGATGACCACCGTCTTTCCAAATGCTTTTGTTGCTCCGAGCATACTTCTGACACTTCCTGTAACAGTTGCCAGTGGAGAACGCAGCTTCTCCAAGCTGAAGTTAGTAAAAACACATCTACGCTCCACAATGACACAGGAGAGGTTGATCGGCCTTGTAACCATCTCAATAGAGCATGAGCTGGCCCAGACTGGACCTTCAGCAGGAAGCAGTTCAAATCTTTGCAATAAAAAAGGCACGGAAAGCACCACTTTGATTATTCAAACAGATAAAAATGCTAGTGTTTACTATGCAGACAAGAAAAGTTACATTTGTTGTTCAGGCGTTTGAAAGTTAGGTGTTACTTAAAATTTTTGAACAGGCATTTTAAGTTGTTAGTTCTCCTTTATTGGGGTAGGTAGCAGAGCAGTACCATGAGAGGAGTAGAACAGGAAGAAGGCAGAATTGAGACCTTTCAAAGTTTTGGCCCAGGCGAGGGGGCATGGAGGCATCATTTGAGCTCCCCGCCTCAGGTGCCAAAATGTTGTGGGCCAGCCCTGGCGGTGCTACCTACAAAAACAGTTAGGTCGTTGGTATGTTGAGACCACAGCTTGTCAAGCTGCCCTGGCATTGTCTCATTGTTTCCTTCTACTTCCAGTCTGTACCCATCTGTTGTTTCCTGTCTTGCAATTACAGCTCTGTGGGGCAGGGACTATCTTTTTGTTCTGTGTTTGTACAATGCCTAGCATAGTGGGGTCCTGGTCCATGACTAGCTCTCCTCAGTGCTATGATAATACAAATAATAAATAAAATAATAAGGCCTGAGTCGTAAGGTCTGATATATCAGATTGCTGACTGTCTTGAAATAATACATTGAGGGCATCATTGTGTCTTAAAGACACTGTCTTGTGTGGGCAAACTTGGAGGGTCTATGCGGCAGTGGGCGCAGGAGAAGTAAACTAGCTTAGTTAGAATTCCCTCTTAGGCTCCCAGGGACCGCAGGCTGCAATAGCAGCTCTGCCACCCTCGGAACCAGTGCTGCATGTCTTCTGCCTTATACTAGGGGACCAATTCTCACACTGAGAAGTCTGGCATTGCTGGTGATGTTGGCATGGAGCAGCTGCATAAGTTTGGGGACAAGTCTCTTAACACTTCCTCTTTGTGCTCCACAGAGCCAGTTGCAGTCTCTGGCCCTGTGTCTCAGTGAAAGTAAAGAACTCGCAGTTTTATTGAACACCCCTCCCCAAAATGGACAATGTGTTGATATGTAGCAGGATTCACTAAACTCTTCCAAAATGTAAAAGTGGACATATTCTTTTAGGGCTGCCATCTTTAGCTTATTTGTCCCAAATGACCTACTTCCAACATTAGAAAGACAAGTGGGTAAGGTAATGTCTTTTATTGGATTGTAACATGGTGGGCACTCACTGCCGCAGCGCCTCCTGCTGGTCTTTCCGAGAATTAGCTTGTCCCGCCTCGGAAAGCCTCCTGCTGGCCGGTGTCTTCCTATTGGTACTTGCTCTCCTGGTCTCCACCACTTGTAGCACTTCAGGCCCCACATCCCTCCCGGATCCTGGTGCCTCTTACCTTGGGGTGCTGCCTCACAGCAGTGCCCCCAGACTCTGGGTCTCCCCTCCCCAGGGAATCCCAATCCCCTAAACCCACCTCGCCTCAGTGACCCATTTCCAGTCCTCATCTATCCCCTTCCATCAGGGGCAAACTGCAGTCTGAAGTGGCTACTCATCATTGGCAAGGGGGCTTGGACCTGCTGCCTTTCTATCCCCAGCCGCCTCCCTGCAGCCCTAGTACCTCCCCTGGCCTTTAGCAAGGCCTCAGCCTGGGGAATCACCAGGCCAGAGCTCCTCAGCTCTGCCTGCCCTTCCCCAGCCTTGCTCTGCCTCAGGTACCCTGCTTGCTCTCCCAGGCAGTCTGGTCCTTTCTGCTCCTCAGCTGGAGCAAGAGTGTTCTCACTCTCTCAGCCTGCCCTTCTATCAGGACCAGCTGTGCCCTCACTGGGTGCAACCACACCTGTGGCTGTTTATCCAACCAACCTCCCTTGGCTGTTTTTAACCCCTTTCTAACCGGAGCGGGGATGACTGCCCCGCTACATGGACCAAGTTCTGTAGTGAGAGACAAGCTTTTGTTGTAACACAGACTACTTCCTTATGCATTACAGTAGATATATTTTCCTGACATCTCTAATTTCTAGACCCAGTTTTTTATGAAAGAAACAAAAAGGCATTTTTTTTGTTATTTCATGTAACATGCTCATGTAACTGGCTTGTGACTATAATGTTAATATTAAGTCAAATTTGTCTAGTTTTAAAGTGTTCTCCACTTTTGTAAACATAAATACTCAGTAAACTGAATGACATGAAGGTCATTCACAGCAGAGAACAAACCACTATTGAAACTGGTAGAACAATTTACAAGACAAACTTTGCCTCTCTACAAAGGAAAAATGACACTAAACTATCTAAACTGCTACATGCCACAAGGAGCCACAACAGTAGTTCCCTTAACCCATCCAGCAATATTGTTAATCTTTCCAGCTGTACTCTTAGCCAAGCAGAAGAGTCTGTCCTATCTCGGGGCCTCTCCTTTTGTCCCTCCAGACCCATGAACATGATACAGTTCTGCGGTGACCTAGAATCCTACTTTCGACATCTCCGACTCAAAGAATATTTCCAACATACCTCTGAACAGCATACTAACCCACAGAATCCCCACTACCAGCACTACAAAAAAAAGGATTCTGCGTGGACTCCTCCGGACGGTCGAAACAACAGACTGGATTTCTACATAGATTGCTTCTGTCAACGTGCAAAGGCTGAAATTGTGGAAAAGCAACATCACTTGCCCCATAACCTCAGCCATGCTGAACACGCCATCTACAGCCTCAGAAACAACCCTGACATCATTATCAAAAAGGCTGACAAAGGAGGTGCTGTCGTCATCATGAATAAATTGGAATATGACCAAGAGGCTGCTGGACAGCTCTCTAACACCACATTCTACAGGCCACTATCCTCTGATCCCACTGAGGATTACCTAAAGAAACTACATCATCTGCTAAAAAAACTCCCTGACAAAGCACAGGAACAAATCTGTACAGACACATGCCTAGAACCCCGACCAGGGACATTCTATTTGCTTCTCCAAGATCCATAAACCTGGAAATCCTGGATGCCCCATCATCTCAGGCATTGGCACCCTAACATCAGGCTTGTCTGGTTATGTAGACTCTCTCCTCAGACCCTACGCTACCAGCACTCCTAGCTATCTTCGAGACACCACTGACTTCCTGAGGAAACTACAATCCATCGGTGATCTTCCAGAAAACACCATCCTGGCCACTATGGACGTAGAAGCCCTCTACACCAACATTCCACACAAAAATGGACTACAAGCTATCAGGAACAGTATCCCCGATAATGTCACAGATAACCTGGTGGCTGAACTCTGTGACTTTGTCCTCACCCACAACTATTTCACATTTGGGGACAATATATACCTTCAAGTCAGTGGCACTGCTATGGGTACCCGCATGGCCCCACAGTATGCCAACATTTTTATGGCTGACTTAGAACAACGCTTCCTTAGCTCTCGTCCCCTAACACCTCTACTCTACTTGCGCTACATTGATGACATCTTCATCATCTGGACCCATGGAAAAGAAGCCCTTGAGGAATTCCACCATGATTTCAATAATTTCCATCCCACCATCAACCTCAGCCTAGATCAATCCACACAAGCAGTCCATTTCCTGGACACTACTGTGCTAATAAGCGATGGGCACATAAATACAACCCTATACCGGAAACCTACTGACCGCTACACTTACCTACATGCCTCCAGCTTCCATCCAGGACACACCACACGGTCCATTGTCTACACCAAGCTCTAAGATATAACCGCATTTGCTCTAATCCCTCAGATAGAGACAAACACCTACAAGAGCTCTATCAAGCATTCTTAAAACTACAATACCCACCTGCTGAAGTGAAAAAACAGATTGACAGAGCCAGACGAGTACCCAGAAGTCGCCTCCTACAAGACAGGGCCAACAAAGAAAATAACAGAACACCACTAGCTGTCACCTTCAGCCCCCAACTAAAACCTCTCCAGCGCATCATCAGAGATCTACAACCTATCCTGAAAGATGATCCTTTACTCTCACAGATCTTGGGAGACAGACCTGTCCTCGCTTACAGACAACCCCCCAACCTAAAGCAAATACTCACCAGTAACCACACATCACTGAACAAAAACACTGACCCAGGAACCTATCCTTGTAACAAAGCCCGATGTCAACTCTGTCCACATATCTATTCAAGTGACATCATCATAGGGCCTAATCACATCAGCCATACCATCAGGGGCTCGTTCACCTGCACATCTACCAATGTGATATATGCCATCATGTGCCAGCAATGCCCCTCTGCCATGTACATTGGCCAAACCGGACAGTCTCTACGCAAAAGAATTAATGGACACAAATCTGACATCAGAAATCATAATACTCAAAAACCAGTGGGAGAACACTTTAACCTGTCTGGTCATTCTATGACAGATCTGCGGGTGGCTATCTTAAAACAGAAAAACTTCAAAAACAGACTCCAATGAGAGACTGCTGAGCTGGAATTGATATGCAAACTAGACACAATCAACTCAGGATTAAATAAGGACTGGGAATGGCTGAGCCATTACAAACATTGAATCTATCTCCCCTTGTAAGTATTCTCACACTTGCTTCTTATCAAACTGTCTGTACTGAGCTACCTTGATTATCACTTCAAAAGTTTTTTTCTCTTACTTAATTGGCCTCTCAGAGTTGGTAAGACAACTCCCACCTGTTCATGCTCTCTGTATGTGTGTATATATTTCTCCTCAATATATGTTTCACCCTATATGCATCTGAAGAAGTGGGTTGTAGCCCACAAAAGCTTATGCTCTAATAAATGTGTTAGTCTCTAAGGTGCCACAAGTACTCCTGTTCTTTTTGGTAGAACAAACTGTTCTCAAGCCATAAATACCATGGAAAGCAGAAGGAAGGAGAAATGTCCTGTAACAATACGTGGGTCACAGCTTTCCTGAAACAAAGCTGTATGTCTTGAACTGGAAGAGCACAATTACACTTTCCCTGATAGACTGTCTTGTTCCAACACACCAAATGAACACCTGACGAAGTATGGAAACTGAATGAAATAGATGTAGGATGACAGGGCAATTATTTGACCACCAGAAATACTGATGTTGGCATAATAATTAATACTTTAATGCTTCTGAGCATTAGATCACAAACCTCTTATCACCATCACGGATGGGGAAACTGAAGCACAGGGAGGTAATATATTTGCCTGTGGTCAATCACAGGCAATAGCAGAGCCAGGAATTGAACGCAGAGCTCCTGTGCCCTGTCCAGTGCTCCAGTGCTCCACCCACTAGAAGCAAATAGGTACTCTTGCCTATCTGCTGTTTGTGTAGAGAAAGAACTTCTCTGGAACTGGCTGAAATATATGGACCAAAACACATTTCCCCACATAATCCAAAAATTTGGGTTTAATTTAAATCAAAAAAGTTTTACATGGGAAACTATTTATTTTGTTTGGATTTTCCAACTGGATATCACTTTGTATCAACTTTTCAAAGCAAAGTGAAAATTTCAGTGTTATTTCGATATAAAATGCTGTTTCATTTTTTAGTACCTGTAAAGGTGCCTAGACACTAACAAGTCACCTCTCAAGCTTTTTGATAATCTAAACAGATTGATCTCTTTAAACCTCTCACTTTAAGGCATTTTCTCCAACCATCAACTCATTTTTGTGACTCTGTTCTGCAACTTTTACTTTCTCTATATCCTTTTTAAGATGTGGACACCAGAATTGGATGCAATACTCCAGTATCAGTTTCACCAATCCTGTATACAGAGATAAAAATCACCTCCCTACTCACCACTCCCCTGTTTATACATCTAAGAATCAGATTAGCCCTTTTTGCCACAACAGTGTATTGGGAACTCATGTTGGAGTTGCTTGTCTACTGTGACCCCTAAATCTTTTTCAGACTTGGTGCTTTCCAGGATACGGTTCACCACTCTTTAAGTATGGCCTGCATTCATTGTTCCTAGCTATTCCGATGACTGGTGAGCATGTTGCCTTCCTGCTTCTTGCTCCCTATTCCTGTTTGTTTCCTGCTCCCTGAACTCTGCTCCAGTTCCTGTTCTGCTGTGTATGTGTCTATACATAGCATTGGGCATTTGCAGTTATTCAGGGCCTGCTGCTATATACCTGCTATTTGTACTGTTTTGTTCAGATTGTTGCTAACTTAACTAGTGCATGGTTATTGCTTGTTTTGATTGACTACTTACCTGCATGTCTTGCTTCGATTTCCTTGTGTTTTGGGGTTGCTATGCCAGGGTGCATCAGAGCTTAACCTTATGGTGATGAGGATGGGACAATCACCTGGGCTTCTCTGTATAAGATATTTTGAGTAGCAGATGTCTTCACCACGAGCTTGGAATGAATTTTGTAGAATGTAGACAAAGTTCTTTTAAGGACTGTGTCTATCAAATCCGCTTGTATAACACATCACCTTGGACAGTTGCCATATCTTTTAGTAAAAAGTTCATGCATAATACCAAGCTGTAAGCACAGATCAATAGGACAATAATGTAACTTTGAAGGGACCTTAAAAGGTCATTGAGTCCAGTCCCCTGCCTTCACAGCAGGACCAAGTACTGTCCCTGACAGATTTTTGCCCCAGAACCCTAAATGGCCTTAGACCTTGTCTACAGGAACAATTAGATTGTGGACTGCCTGGGTGTCAGACAACTCTGCACTAGCCTGCCATGGTCTAACTGTCTATGTGCACCCTCCTAAGGCATGTTAACAGTTTGTTAATGGTCTTTGAGCTAGTCCTGTTTTAAAGAGGATTAGTTAAATCACTCTAACGAACTGTTAATACACCTCAGCAGGGTGCACACAGACAGACCATGGCAGGGTGGAGTGGGGTAGATTCACATCCCAGTTTGTTGCAGTTCTAATTTTTCATGTAGACAAGCCCTTAGTCTCTCTGTGCCTCAGTTCCCCATCTGAAAAATTGGCAATGTAGCACTTCCCTCCCTTACAAGAGTTGTGAGGATAAATATATTAAAAATTGTGAGGCACTCTGGTACTACAAAAACAACAAGGAGTCTGGTGGCACCTTAAAGACTAACAGATTTATTTGGGCATAAGCTTTCGTGAGTAAAAACCTCACTTCTTCGGATGAGGTTTTTACTCACGAAAGCTTATGCCCAAATAAATCTGTTAGTCTTTAAGGTGCCACCAGACTCCTTGTTGTTTTTGTAGATACAGACTAACACAGTTACCCCCTGATATCTGGTACTACAGTAACCAGGGTCACAAAAGAACCTTAGGTGGATACATCTGAGAGATCCTATAATGGGTACCACTGCATGGTAACCGGGCATGAATGTTGAGTTTTTAAGGATGACTATAGTACACCTGATAAATATTCATTCCCAATTGTTTTTAAATTATAACCCTACTATAGATTTGTACAGGTTGGTTACAAAGTCTGTAGAAAAGTTATCAGTCTTAAATTCTGCAGGACTTCTAAATGAGGTGTCACTTTCAGACTTTGCAGGAGACTATCCAACAAAGTGATGGAAACCTCATCTTCATACAAAATGCTGTTTAAAATGCAAACAGCTCACAATATAATGAATGGCAAGGGTTAGGAATGGCATGAAAATAATATATCAGTCAGGGAAGATGCACCTCTTCCCCCCCTGCTGCCCAGCTTCTTTCAAAGTGCCAGGTGTTCTATTTTCACCTTTTTAAGATGTGGAGAGGGAGGGTAGCAGATGTTGTGATATGAAGGCAGGGTTTTTCAAAGGATTCTGTGGGTGGTAGGTACTCAATTTCTACTGAAGGACAATGGAATTGGGCGCCTAACTCTGTTGGGCCCTTTGTTAACTCCCAGCCTTACTATAATTGCTTTATGCATGCTTAATGAAAAATGTCATAACACAAGGCAAAAAAAATATTTCAAATTTATACTGTATGCAAATTGCTCTATTATCTAATCTACTGTGTTCTGAACTGGATCTCTGCTAAGTAGGAGTGAATTAAAATAATCAATATTAGTTACTGACATGATATAATTTATCATTTGCATTTTTTAAATGAGAGAACACCCAAGATATCCCTAAAGCTTAATCCCCACAGAAGGCAGCTGCTGTAAAATAATGTATTCTGATATGGAAAGATACTAAGTCTGTGTACTCTAGTGTACTTTACGAAACAGAGACATCCAATCTCTCACCAACTGGGAGGAGAGATTAGTCACAATAATTAAGCAAAGCTTTCAAAGCAGCCAGAAATGCTGCTGGTTTTTACAGCATCACATAACCACAGATATTAGAGTGGGGAAAGACTAAATAATTCCTACTCCCCTGCAGTACAAGTAGATTTTTTTCCAATGTCTTATCTAGCCTAATTAGTTTAAGAGCCCAGTTCTTCAGTTGTTATTCACATGAGTGCTTTTTAAATGAGAGAGCTATTAATATTACTAGTCTACTTTTGAGCATTTCCAACGATGAAGCTCCCACAATGGACTTCGCTAAATATTTCCATATTCAAATGCCTGCAGTCACTCTGTACAATATACACACAGATGTATAAATCAATAAGGAAGTTGCTTTCCTTTTTATAATGTGCTTTGCCATATATACTATTAACATTCCATTGTGTTCTAAACTATGTAGACAAAGAATCATACAGTAGATTTTTTAGATTTTTATAGGTTCTTATTACAAGTAGTAGAAAAATCTCTTATTTTACGAGTAAACATTTTCACATACTTGAAATAAGAAAAGTATTCAATATTTCAAACATGTTCTTTATTATATATGTGTTACTTTAGGAGTTGGATAAACTCAAAACTGGAACAGGTGCAGAAGAGGGCTATTAAGATGATCACGGGAATGGAGGACTATTTTACTAAAAGACTAAAAGAGCTTGAATCATGTTTTCAAGTTCTCCTCTTCAACCATGGCACTAGAAATGTACAATTTTTAAATGAAGGATGAGATTCTAATCTCTTCACATGACTCCAGGAACTGGTGCCTCTAATTCCTAACTGTATTCTGGCCCTAAGTTATAGGTCCTTCTTTGGGATGCTATGGTTATTGTCATCTTCATTGCCATCATCCCTCATTATTACATCAAGGAGATTTTTTTTCTTTTTTAAGCAAATAGCCTTCACAACATAGAAGATTTTTAAGCATAAAAAGGAGGAAAGATACGGTTTAAAATTTATCACGAGTCAATCCTGGCCATGAGCCTACTCCATAGATTTGGGTAGCTAGGAGTTTGGTTAAGCCCTCTGCAAAATTCCTGCATTTTAAGTGCTCACAAGCACTGGTTCTCCTTTGACTTTCCTTAAAATTCTCACAGAGTCTTGGAGCCCTGTCTACTGGAGGCCACTAATCATCATGTCCTGCACTCTTAACACGTTCTTGAGATGCTCATATTCATGCCTTTAGGAATTGCTTCACATGCTCAAGTGATCTGTGTGATTGTCTTTGTTCTTGTTTTCCATAATGAGGCTCTCTGTCTCTCTCAAGGTATCCTCCTACAAGGCATGAATGTTAATATTCTATCACTAATGGGTTTGATCTCTTTCTACCACTGTCTGTACATTGATTTCCGGGTAAATCTTTTGAGTCTCTCTGTGGCAATTTGCTTTCTCCTTTCTTTAATGCTTCCTTGGGCTGGGATGCTCCCTCAGCCATTGTGTGTGATGGTGACCAGATGATCATCTTCTCTGTCTGGCTCCTCATATATTTTGAAGTTATATCTTTCCTTGTCAGTTGCTTCCTCTACAGATAGGAGACCTTTTCCCTCCATCACATCACTGGACCCACATCCAGATGTTCTCATCTGGATGTCAGATTTTTTATTCTCCTCTTGATTACTCCAGCAGTGTATTGTACTATTGGTATTACCCATATATTAATGGCTCAGATTAAATTCTTCAAGTTGAGTTTTGTCCTTACAGTACACTTCTCATTTATCTGTAATACTCTTTCTTACTCTTTGACTTCCTTATGTTGTAACTCTGACAGTTCCCTAATTCCAAGATATTAGCAGGAGACATGCTGAGAGAGATCTTGGATTGTACCTTCATTAACTTTGTATGCCATCTGATTGTACCAGTTTGGCCCTCTTTGCAGATGTCAATGCAGATTTCATCAAGCCAATACATAGCTTTACATATTCACGTCAATCTCTATCTCCTTTTTGTTACCAGACATATTGTTTCAGATCATCCATGTATAACAACTGATTATATCAGCAAAGAGCAACAACTATAATTTATCTCAGGAAGCACCCATGTCAATTACAGCATTGCTACAATGAATAGGATTGATGATAAAAGAATCCCCCGAAAGATTCCTCTTTTGATTTGGACCTCATCAATGAAAGTCCCTTCCAGGTTGGCTCAAGTGTTCCAGTTAACCAGTAATTGCTGCAGAAAGGAAATGATTTTTGCATGAACCTTGCACATTTTCAGTATCTCAACGATCTACAAGTGTTGGACGTGGTCATATGTTTTTCAGTAGTCCATCCACATCAGCTCTCAATTGTTCTTTTTTTCATTTTGCCTCTTCTGCAATCTCCCTGTTCAGCCTGAGGTGGGCTGCTGTCCCTTTTGTGTTTCCTATCCAGCCTTTTTGCTCAGGAAGCAGCACTCCACTGTGAGGTAGCACTACCCAGATCTTTTTGTTATGAATAGGGTAATGGGGGCTTCTTGAAGAGCTTAGTAGGACTGCAGGTTCCTTGTTGTTGTAATATTTATTATTGTAGCACCTAGGATTCCGAGTCAAGGGCCAGGACCCAATTGTGTTAGGCATTGTACAGACATTCCCTTACACTGGTCTACAATTTTTGAGAAATCGTCTGCTTCAGAGATAAAATGTGCTATTTATTATGTATTTTGATGTGCTGAATTCAAATATGACAATTAAAACAACTGATTGGCTACTGTTTCTAAGATATTTAAGTTTTTACATTTTATGTCTATGTATATTGTGTAGATAGTAGAGTTTTAATCATAAATTGTAAACCTAGATCTTTTTATGTGTTCATGGTTGCTTTACATGATAATATTTCACCTGTCCTGTTTATGTAACACTTTAAAAATCAGTAAAAGGGTTATATAAATAACATTTATTATGAAACAAAAGGCAAAAAACTATTATGTACATAGTTTTGTCCTATTCAGTGTCTACTCGGCGCTTCTTGGCTTGTCTCTTGTATTCATTAAATGGAGCATCTCTTGTCACTGTCCAGCAATAGTCTGCAAGCATTGATGGGCTCCATTTGCCCTGATAGCGTTTCTCCATTGTTGCAATGTTCTGGTGAAATCGCTCGCCGTGCTCGTCGCTCACTGCTCCGCAGTTCGGTGGAAAAAAATCTAGATGAGAGTGCAAAAAATGTATCTTTAGTGACATGTTGCAACCAAGGCTTTTGTATGCCTTGAGGAGGTTTTCCACCAACAACCTGTAGTTGTCTGCCTTGTTGTTTCCGAGAAAATTTATTGCCACTAACTGGAAGGCTTTCCGTGCAGTCTTTTCCTTGCCACGCAGTGCATGGTCAAATGCATCATCTCGAAGAAGTTCACGAATCTGAGGATCAACAAAGACACCTTCCTTTATCTTAGCTTCACTTAACCTTGGAAATTTTCCACAGAGGTACTTGAAAGCTGCCTGTGTTTTGTCAATGGCCTTGACAAAGTTCTTCATCAGACCCAGCTTGATGTGTAAGGGTGGTAACAAAATCTTCCTTGATTCAACAAGTGGTGGATGCTTAACACTTTTCCTCCCAGGCTCCAATGACTGTTGGAGTGGCCAATCTTTCTTGATGTAGTGGGAATCTCTTGCACGACTATCCCATTCGCAGAGAAAACAGCAGTACTTTGTGTATCCAGTCTGCAGACCAAGCAAGAGAGCAACAACCTTCAAATTGCCACAAAGCTGCCACTGATGTTGGTCATAGTTTATGCACCTCAAAAGTTGTTTCATGTTGTCATAGGTTTCCTTCATATGGACTGCATGACCAATTGGAATTGATGGCAAAACATTGCCATTATGCAGTAAAACAGCTTTAAGACTCGTCTTCGATGAATCAATGAACAGTCTCCACTCACCTGGATCGTGAACGATGTTGAGGGCTGCCATCACACCATCGATGTTGTTGCAGGCTACAAGATCACCTTCCATGAAGAAGAATGAGACAAGATCCTTTTGACGGTCACGGAACATGGAAACCCTAACATCACCTGCCAGGAGATTCCACTGCTGTAGTCTGGAGCCCAACAGCTCTGCCTTACTCTTGGGTAGTTCCAAATCCCTGACAAGGTCATTCAGTTCACCTTGTGTTATGAGGTCTGGTTCACAGGAGGAGGATGGGAGAAAATGTGGCTCCTGTGACATTGATGGTTCAGGATCAGAAGTTTCATCCTCTTCCTCCTCTGACTCAAGTGAGAATGATTCTGGTGCATCAGGAACCGGCAGTCCTTCTCCGTGGGGTACTGGGCGTATAGCTGATGGAATGTTTGGATAATGCACAGTCCACTTTTTCTTCTTTGACACACCTTTCCCAACTGGAGGCACCATGCAGAAGTAACAATTGCTGGTATGATCTGCTGGCTCTCTCCAAATCATTGGCACTGCAAAAGGCATAGATTTCCTTTTCCTGTTCAACCACTGGCGAAGATTTGTTGCACAAGTGTTGCAGCATATGTGTGGGGCCCACCTCTTGTCCTGATCTCCAATTTTGCAGCCAAAATAAAGGTGATAGGCTTTCTTAACCAGAGTGGTTACACTGCGCTTTTCTGATGCAAAAGTCACTTCACCACAAACATAGCAGAAGTTATCTGCACTGTTCACACAAGTACGAGGCATCTCTGCTCACTTTGGCTAAACAGAAATGTGTCCCTTTGTAAAATCAAACACTGACAAATAAGAGAACACGACACTGTATGATTTCTAGAGCTGATATAGGGCAATTTGTTCAGCAGAGTGATGTAAGCTTCATTATGATTGCATCATCCATGACTTCTAAGAATAACATGATGCAATTCATATCCTGTATGACACAATACCAGCTTCAGATTGCATCATTCATTGTTTTGCCTAAAAAGCAAGTACTGTCCAAACCATAGATTTATTCATAGATCCAGTCAAAGATGTATTTTAGTCATTTCTGGTTTAAATTGAGATCCCTTCCCTTTATAACTCACTTATCCTCCGCCATTCCCAAGTCAAGGGTCGTATATACTGACCCAATAGCATATCTTGAAAACTAGAGCCAATCAACAATTTTAAGCATCGTTTTCATTCTCAGTGACCCAGAATTAGTAAAGTTTGACTACATTTATTTCAGGAGCATTTTGGCTGTAGAGCAGTGTTATGCAAAGAGCTTCCAATCTGAATATAAGACAAGAGACAACAGATGAATTCAGACAGATTGGGGAGTACAAGGAAACAATCAATGAGACACTAATGGGCAGCATGATCGGCTGTGGTTTCAGAATACCAGCAGCCTAACTGTTGTCAAGTGTTTTGTACACCTTATGGCACAGTAGAGCTTTGTTGAGGGTTTGAAGAAGGACAGTGAGTTAGTTTTGCAGATGTTTACAGGTAGCTTCTCCCAGGCATGAAGGGGATTTAATAAGACAACTACAGTATTTTAAGAGGTATCAGTAGACTGGCATTTGCAAATCACACCAGAAGTCTAGAAAGGGTCATTCAGTAACCTGGCTATCATATGTGCTAGTGTCTCTCTGAAATGTGAATACTCCAACTAACCCACACTTCAGTCCAAACCATTCATATACTTAAATATGACATTTTATTTTATGGTTTAAATGTGATCTATTTTATGGTTAAAACTCTCTTATAGCTAATGTTCTAGGGTATTCTCTTTCCTTGTGCTGACATAGGAAAATAATTGTTTTACTATATTTCCTTCTCACACCCACAGCAGCTCTTAAATATGAACTTTAAAATAATCGACAATTGAGACGGAGAGGTTTGACCTCACCGGGTGGGTCAGAGTGCCCTTACATTCTCGTTTAATTTGATCCTAACCTCATCTTGCCTTAATTATATTTTCTGGCTAAAAGAATTGTTGGATTCTACATAATAATAATAAACCAGTGGCATAATTAAACCCAGAAACATTTCACATGAGAGGGAGAAACCGAGGTCCTGAGGTTACTCTTCTGAGGAAAATGCTTGAAGGAAGCAGTTTGTTGGATGAAAAACAAACAAACAAAAACTGACCCAAAGAAAAAGATAGCAACAGGGCAGCATTTATCAAGAAAAAATGGAGTCATCAACAATTAGAGTCTTCTAATGGGACTTGATTCCCCTTGCCTAGTCACAATCAAAATAGTATTATACCCTTTACACTTCTACTGAGGTTTAAACCCTTTGGGGGTAGGGACTGGGGATTTGTTTTTGTGTTTGTAGAGCACCTACCCCAATGGGGTCCTGCTCAGGACTGGGGCTTATAGGCACTGCACTAATGCAAACAAATTAATAATAAAGGATGCTTCCTATCTTCTTAAGTATAGACATGTTAATCCCTACTGCAGAAATTAGAAAGATGACAAGTAGCAACCCCTCTACCAGTATCCTTCCTCAGGGGCTCCACTCAGGAGATCCTTGAAAAATAATAAATTAATGGGATTTTTCCCTTGGCCAAAACATATGCCTTCCCTGAGTAGTCATTCACCTGACCATGAGGACCACACAGCTCAAAACTGCCACCAACCCCTCTTCTATCTGACTTTTAATTCAGGAATGATGGGTTAACTCAAGGCAGGGAGCATTTCCTGAGAATGACTGGCTAAGAGAAGTTGATAGCCTGATGCGTGGTCCAGGGCTATTAATACTAGCTCAATGTCATTCCTCATTAAATGATCTGTACTAAGGTTATTATTGCTATTACAAGCTGAAAATGGAATAAAACAAAACAGGCTATTGATTATTTGTGTTGGTGATGCTACCTGAATTGGTATAGACTGGACAGTTCTAAAGAGTCACCCTGTACCTTCACTGCTCAGATTGCTTGCATCTTCATTCACTATTCTATTTGTTGTGTAAGGCAGGGCACGTTATACTGGGTCTATTAATGTTCAAACTGAAATGAAATACAATGCTGATAGAGATGCACTCAATGCAACTACAAGCAAGCGTGAGAGAGGAAAACATTCAAACAAGTGTTTTCAAAAGTTAGGGTCTGCATTAAATCTGCTTGTAAAATGGGCAAATTTGCTCTGAAAAAATCATGGAAGCCCAATAAATGTATAATCCCTTTCTTTCATTTTTTGTTTGTTTGGTTGGTTTTTGTGGATACAGCCAAACCACCATTAAATAAATATTCAAAATGTTAAGTTAATTTGCTATCCGTTTCCTTTTCCCTCTGTTTTTACTTTTTTCTTTCTATCCTCTATAGTCCCTCCTAAAGCTCAATATATCTGTCCTTCACTCTTTCGGTGTCACAGGTTTTCTTAAGTTTAATTTTCCCTCCTTTTTCACCTCTTGTAAATCTAATTTCTCTCTTTTTTAAGTCAGTCAGCCCTTATGTTTCCCCCATATCATCTAATTCTTCATCATTTTCCCTTCCTCCTTCTCCCATTTACCTCCCCAACTCTCTTTGCCCACCTCCAGGCCCTGTCTCCTTTCACTCTCTTCAACGTTGCTCCAAGGTCATGTGTGTCTTCAATATTTCCCCCCTGGTGTTGCAACTCCACCCTGGCGCTATATAACTCTCATATCTTTCACCTCCTCACTGTCACTGTTGCTTCTGCAGGCTGCTCCCTTGAAGCTAGTGAGGAGAAGCAGTCTACTTGCCTATAGCGTAGATGCCCTAGTGACCAGGATTAGACACTATGAGAGGTCTTGGTAATCCACAGTGCAGTGCTGCTGGATGTGGAAGTTTTCAGCCGGGCTACTGGCAGTCATAGTGTGGAGATGGGTGGCAAATATGCATTAACTAACATTGCAGCTCTTACAGCTTCCCTGCCTGATTGCAGCAATAATCCTCCACTGCCTTTAGCAGGTATCTGCTCCAGACAGCACCAGGGAAATCAGAAGCTGTTATACCAGCCTTCATGCATCTTCATCAGTTATACCAATGAGAGTTAACTAGCAATTCCTGTGTTATCACATACCAGAAGTTTTGGAAATTCACATGGCTGGTCTGCCATGCCTGCATATACTGAACAATACTTGGCTCATATTAGTGGAATTAATATTTGCCCAGTGATATCTCACTTTGCTCAGTGTTCTATTTTCAGGATCTTGAGATATACGGTAGTATCTAGGCACATGGGGTTGATCTAGGGTTATTGTGGCATCCTTGGTTCTGAATTATTTTCTGGATGTTGTAGGTTTAAGGCAGCCCTTACTGTTATTTTTCTTTTAAAGTTAAGCTCCACTTAACTGTCAGAACAGTCCCCATTCTTTCAACTGATCCAAGGTAGAATGAAGGAAATGGTAGAGATAGCCAGCATTAAACAGCATGACAGATGACAGTACATGCCACATTTTCATCTTGTTGGGATGGAAAAACTTTTATATCAAAATCATAGATGGTCCCAGAGGATATAAAAACTGCCCTCCTGGAGTTCTGGTGACATCTTAAACTGGGGCAGCTCATTGTAAGTAGTTTATAAATGACAGCATATTCTCACTCAAGAATTCCAGTCAACATTTAGTGTTAGATTCTCTATGGTTGATAATATTCAGACTTTTATAGAAAACAGCAAAATTGGAGAGAAAAACCACTAAGAAAGCAGGTAGTTGCCTTCTGTACAAACTGAAGTTTGAGTGGTCTTCCAGGGTAGCCCTATGTAGGGTTCATTGCAATAACCCAATCTGAAGAACACAAAGGCCAGATGAACATGACCAGGATCACATCTCCGAGAAATGTTGCAGCCTCTTGGCCAAATAAAGAAGAAAAAGACAACTACAGGGAAGTACTGCTACCTAAGCAGACAGAAGTGTCTGGAGATCTAATGGGATTCTAATGAGATCTAGTGACATACTGTTACATTCGTTTGTTTTGTTTTACGTGGGGTGATAGGCCCATACCATCTTTCAAGTTCACATCATTCAGGTTGTTGGGGTTTTTATTTTATTTTATTTTTTTTGCTGGAAGAAAGTAAGGGAGAGCTTGTGGGTGGCCGACTGAATTGTCTGGATCTGAATTTTTACAGCTACCCTCACCCCCCAAAATCTGGAACAGGTGCAAAATGCTGTAGATGCTGTTGAAATGAACACACACTTCGTACACTCTTGTGCTTATGACATACCAGAACTGACGGCCTCTGTTATCATGACAGCTTGTTTTTGGGGTGAAAGAAGGGACGCTGCCAAATTCATTTTTTCTCTATTAACATCAACATCCCCCCCTATTGTGAGGGCTACTTATTAAGGCATGGCATGTGGTATCCAGATCTACAAGGGGTGATGCTGCATCACTGACATAAAAATAATCTCTGTCTCACCTTCCCCTCAGTTCTGAAGCTAATATTTTACTTTTATTGAATAAAGAGTTTTTTCCTCAGAAAACTTCCCTTTTGATTCATAGAGAAAAATAAATAAAACCAAATCAGAATGTAACCCCCTTGGGGTTGAGAGAGCATGGACCCTGTAACACCTCATCCTGAGACAGAGAATGTGCTGATTGTTTCATGGGAGGAGAGTGAAGGGTGGAGAGCAACAGGCTGTGTGTGTCTGTAGCTCCAGACAAGAAAGCCTAAAGCTTGCAGGCCCTCATGTAGTGAAGTTTAGACTGAGGACCAGCCTGAAGCCTGGGAGGGACAGAGTGGCCGACTGGGGAATCCCAGAACAGGAGCCAGGAGGAGAATCATGAAAAGGACAAACCTGAGCTGGACCCACTATCACTGTCACTCAGCTGTATGGGGCTGTGAGTACTGGGGTTTGTGACTTTGCATTGGGAATAAGGAGGAAAGTTGTTTCTCTGTGTGGGTTTACAGAGAACAGCAGAAGAGGCCAGCGGAGGGGTTTGGTGAGGAAGTTTACTGCTGTCAAGACGATTAGGAGCACCCAAGACTCATTGCTGTACTAAAAATCTGCCCAGGATTCCTGAACTCTTAGTCTAGATGCCTTGCTCCATGTTTGCCCTTACCTATAGTGATACCACTGGGCCAATGGGTCCTTGTGTTGGATGTAACCCTATTTTTCCGCTCCCCCTAACTTCTGCCCCTGTTGTTTTTCTCCATTCATCCATCTGTAAATAAATATTTCCATTTCCTATATTCATTGTATTATTCTGGGGGGCTGGAATAGGTGCTGTGGAGTGGAAGGGAGTTTCCCTGCTGCAATCCAGCATGCGCCTTTTTTGGCTGGAGCCACCTACCCTGCAGACTCCATCTTGTAACTACAGTGCCCTCTTGGCCAAGAACAAGAGGAAGAGTCTGACTCCACAAACCTTTACTCATCTTGGGGTCCAAGACTTGTTCAGTAGATAGGGAACAAGAGGTGAACCTAGGGTATGTCTGTCTACACGACAATAAAAACCCATGGCTGGCCAATGCCAGCTGACTCAGGCTCACCAGTCTCTGGGTGCAGGGCTGTTTCATTGCAGTGTAGACTTCTGGGCTTGGCATGTGAGGTGGGAGAATCCCAGAGCTCGGGCTGCAGCCAAGCCTGGAATTCTACACTGCAATGAAACAGCACCACAGCCCAAGTTAGTTGGCATGGGCCAGCTGCGGATGTCTAATTGCAGTGTAAGTCTTACCTTTAGAGAACCTGGATTCTATTCCTGGGTCTGTCACTGACCCTTTGGGTGACCTTAGACAAGTCAAGTCACCTCTGTGCCTCTTCCCCACCCTCCCGTCCTTAGTCTTATTTCTTTACGCTTTTGGGAAGGGTCTGTTTGTACAACACTAAGCATAAAAATGTCCTGATCTGGATTGGTGCCTCTAGATTCTACTGTATTGCAAGTAATGAGATCTATGGCCCATGTAAGCTACCAGGCTGAGGGTGGTGGGGTAGCTGACTTTATACAAGCACCGCAAAAAGCTAGCTTTGTTTCAAAAGCAGATTTCCAGGCCTAGAGCCAACTGCAGGATTCAGGACCACCAACCCTTTGAGCTAGTCTTTACCCCACAGCTCCGCTCCTCGACCAAAGCATTCGGGTTTCAGCCATCCACACAGTGATGCTAGAATTATATTTCAGAACAAATAAACTGCAGACGGAGTTAAAATTCAGGTGTTTGTTTTCCTCCATTCAGTTATTAAGGTGATAAGCAAATGTGTTAAACAAAAAACCCCACAAAACAAACCTGGAGAACTGACATTTAAACTACGTCACCAGCTAAAGAGTAATGACTGAATGACAGAACTAATTTAGTCTTAAGAACTAAACTGTAAAAATAGAGCATAAAGTATGGGAAGTGTTCCTCTGTCATTTACTTTTTGAGATTGCTAAATCCTGAGAGGACAGGTGACATTTATTATAAATGTATGAGACAAAGGGTTGCCAATCTTCCATCTCAAGAGGACTAGGGAAGGAGGGAAATGGATGGGAAGAAGAAAGTGATGGGTAGAGAGTAGGACCAAGAGGGAAATGAGGATAGAAACACCACACCGCCCAGAAAGTAAAAACCTGACTGACCAAATTAAAAAAAAAATAAATAAAGAAAAACTTCAAGAATGAGGGTGTGAATATATGAGTGTGGCATTTTCTTAACCAACAGCTCTGGTCCCTGTTAAATACCCAAAGTGTTGTCTGTTAACTTTAACAACTAAATCAATGTTTATTCTTACACTATTAGCACTGAAGAGTCATTTCATCTATGAAAACATGAGTCATTCTGGGCCCTCATCCTTCAAAGACCTACACACATCAATGAGACTACTCACAGTGACTAAAATTAAGCATGTGCATAGGTTTTCGCATGATTGGCATCCAGGTCTGTCAAAAATATTTTTAACTAAGCTATAATAGTAGATCCAAATTCTGCAATCATTTGAAGGCAATGGGGTTGCACAGAGCCCGGGTGTAACTAAGAAAAAATTGGCCCACAGAACGTGTCTAGTGATGTTTGCACTAAACCTGAAATACATAGCTTGCCTTTCAGAGCTCAGGATGAGTTTGCAGGTTTTTGGCAAGTGGAAAGGATATATCTAGGAGCATAGGAATTACCATACTATGATCAGACCTGTCTGTCTCGTTCGGTATCCTGTCTGCAACAGTAGCCAGCACCAGCTGCTTCGGAGGAAGGAGGAAGAACCTCACAGTAGGCAGATATGGGGTAATTTCCCTCCACACTATGTCGAATCCTGATCTCTAATAGTCAGAGATTAGCCTGATCAATGAGGTTTAATAGCCCTTCCACAAAGTTTATTATAAAATTGTTTGTAACTCTAGATAATGATATCCATCTAAGTGTCCAATCCATTTTTGAATCTTAAATTCTTATTCTCAATAACTTCCTGTGACAATGAATAGACAGTGTAACTACCTCTCCTGTGAAACAAGTATTTCCTTCTATCAATTTTGAATTTGCCACTTTAATTGAATGGCCCCTTTTTCTTATATTGAGATAGAAAAATCTGAAGTCCCAATCCACTTTCTCTAAGCCATTCATTATTTCATATGCTTTTGTCATGTCCCTGCTTATTCATCTTCTTTCGAGGTAAAGGATCCCAGTCTTTCCAATCTCTCTTCATGGGAGTTTTTCCAGGCTCTTCATTATTCTTGTTGTCTTTCTCTGAAGCCCAGCTAGTTCAGCAATATCCTTTTTGAGCCAAGGTGACCAATATCACACACACTCTTCCAGAGGAGCCTGTACCATTGACTTATAAAGGCATTATAATATTCTTTGTGTTCTTCACCATTCCTTTCCTTATGTGTCCTATATGATGAGCATGGTATATGAACATACATAGAACAGAACATCCTAACAGCTTGTTAACTTTCTGGCCACAGTTGAGCATTGAGCAGAGGTTTTAACAGAGGTAAATGGTCCATTTCTTGAGTGGATACAGTTAACTTAAATTTCTCTTACACATTACAGGAGTCTAAGTTTTTCCTCCCACTGTGGATCACTTTGCATTTAACACTGACTTTCATTTGCCATTCACCTCGCTTGTTTAGCTTTTTCTGAATTTCCTCATATTCTTCTCTGATCCTAATTAACCTACATAGCACAAACCTATCTGCAAGTTTTGCTACTTCACTACTCACCCCACTTTTTAGATTAATAACCACATTAAATACAATACATAGATCATCCTGCCATTTAGCCTTTCACCATGATGAAAACTGACCATTTAATCCTACTCTTTGCTTTCTGTCTCTTACTCAGTTTATGATCCAAGACAATGCTTTGCCTCTCACCCCATGCTACTGAGCTTCTTTAGTATCTTCTTGTGTGAGACCTTTACAAAGCAAAGGGGAGTGAGTGAGTGAGTGTGTTCACACAGCATCAGGATGGAAGGCAACTCCTCTCCCCACCCCCAACCAGACAAAGCAAGAGTAGAGATAGTTAAAAAGGAACAGACAATGAAAAGCAGGAGAGAGAAAAGGAGAGGTTACAGCTACTGCCAGAATGTGATATAAAGGGAACACGTGGTGGAGAGAGCACCCGGTCACTAATCTACTGGAATGGAGTTCCAACAACAACAAAAAAAAAAAAAGGGCAGAAACCCTGGTGGTTGGACTCATCTACTAACCATACTTACATTGTTGTACTGTAGATGATCCCCCTGTTGCAACACGAAGGGAAGAGAGATGTGTACTATATTAGTAATGCATTCAAAATAGAAATGATTTTAGGCAACTGGGTTTTTGTCACAGAACTACTTAAGGTGAAATGCTGGCCCCATTTAAGTCACTGGGACTTTTGCCATTATTTCCACGGGTCCACAATTTCACCTTTAGCTTCTTTATTAGGCTTATAGAAGAGGCAAACATGATAACCAATACACATACATTGTATGTGGTGTAGCTGCAGCCATGTTGATCCTAGGGTATTAGAGACACAAGATAGGTGAGGTAATATATTTTATTGGATCAACATCCCTTCTCATGCACCAACACAAGCTGATCCAATAAAGGATATTACCTCACCCACCTTCTCTCTTTAAGACACATACACAGTGCACCTAATGGTTTAGATTGGGTGGGCAGGTTACTCTGGAAATCCTAACAAACAGGAATTGTATTTTGAATACCTCAATGCAAAAGGTTATATTTTCTTCCTACCACCCAGGAAAGTGTATGAAATATTTATGGCGAACTGAGGAAGTGTATTTTAACTTCAGGGGTAATAAGGTTCAGAATAAAGAAGAATGCAATAGTATTGGCAAAAAAAAGTAGTTGAAATGGAAAAAAAAAGAAAGAGAGCAGATCTGTAGATCAAGAAGTGTGCAATGAAGTCCTGTGTAGTACAAGCATATATGTAAGATGATATATTCTGTGTTTTGAAGTTTACAGGATAGAATCCATTCACCCAACAAGTGCCTGATCATGGGATTTGGCAGTATCCTGTGCCACATTGCTGTGCCATTTCTCTTGTGAAAAGGTGAACAGCTGCATTACCCAGTAGAATAAATTGTCTTTCACTCTGGTGACACCTGTGTGCTTTTTTAGCCTGCTGTTAGTAAACTTCTGATGGGATTTAAAATAATATAATGCCTTCTTTTTTTACACTAAGCATTATTTTAAATGTGCTGGATATCAGTAAACCCAGACATGTAACTTTAGAAGCTGCAAACAAATGATTTAATATAAAATACATGAAAATCAATTTATTATTGTAGTGCCTATAGCACTAGTCATGGACCAGGGTCCAATTGTGCTAGGCTCTGTACAAACACAGAACAAAAAGATGCCCCAGTGAGTTTACAATCTAAGTATAAGATAAGAAACAACAGATGGATACACAGACCAGCAGGTGGGGGAGAACAAGTTATCTTTTAAGACCCATGTAGCTCCATGAATGCCAATTCACATTAGCTTAGGATCCTGCTCATGGTGTTTGGAATTGACTGCTCTGTGAACCCATTTGGTTCATTTCAAATCAGGATATATATGTGCTTTTCAGTGATAAGTACATATTCTTAATGTATATTTAAATTACTGACTCTCCTGTCTCTTTCTGTGTTGGGCGCTTTTACTTTCTTTTTGCTAGAACATCACAGTGATGTTCCTTCTGTTATCTCACACAGATTGAGACTCAGAATATATTTTTCCTATTTTGAGGTTGAACAAAAGTAATTCTTCAAAGATGCAGCTGATCTTCACATGCATAAACATTACACACTGCAATCTAAAGGTCTGAACTCAGACATTTTTGTTGCCTGTTGGATTCAGCAAATAAGGAAATTAATAATAGACTTTCAGATGGCATCTTAGACTCTTATAAAATATTTCATTCCCACTGAGCTCCATGTGCCTAAACTAAATGTCACCTGAAAGCAATAGGAATCTTTCAGTTGACTTCAGTGGGCTTTGGATAAGGCCTTATGTGCGCATTGAAACAGTCTACTTATTAAAAAATAAAAGGAAATAAAATAGATAGTGTGCCTTGTGCAGTCTCAGGAACTGAACATGTAAAACTATTTGCAAACATGTTCATTACATTTGACTTGCCATTCAATTCACCTGTTGGTGTACCTTTTTTTACTTTTGCAGAGGACTTCTATTTATGCAAATATGAACTCATTGTGCTCATGTGTGAATGAGCATATCTGCACCAGACCTGCTCCCTTACCACCTTATGTAAATATTCAGTTAGTGGATGTGCCAAGAGAAAACCGAATATAAAGTGTGCTAGACCAGTGGCTCTCAACCTTTCTAGACGACTGTTCCCCTTTCAGGAGTCTGATTTGTCTTGCGTACCCCCAAGATTCACCTCACTTAAAAAACTACTTGCTTACCAAAAATCACACATAAAATACAGAAGTATCACAGCAAACTATTACTGAAACATTGCTTACTTTCTCATTTTACCATAATATTATAAGTCAATTAGAAAATAAATATTGTACTTACAGAAAATCACTTCTTTATACTGACATGTATGAAGTTTTAGTTTATACTGACTTCGCTTGTGCTTTTTATGTAACCTGTTGTAAAACTAGGCAAATATCTAGATGAATTGATGTACCCCCACATGTACCCCTGGTTGAGAACCACTATGCTAGGCTACTCCATAAATCTGGCTTGTTTATTCTCTTTCTGTGTCTGGAAGTGACCTAGCTATTTTTAAAATCTGTAAGTGGAACCAATAGTTCCATGTACATATGATCTTTCTAGTACAAAACAGAGCAATAAGGTTTTAATTATCCTAACATTTCTTTAGGCCTGCTTAGCTCCTGCTATTTTTGTCTCCCTAGAGGGCTCTGCTTCTATGAAATGTTTAAACACTTGAATGATTTCTTCATGCACTGCTGGTGCTTTTAAACAATAGGCCATTCAATCAGGAAAAAGAAGCCCCAACATGTGACTTTGGCCAAATACAGAGTATTTGAAGGGGCACTCACTAACAACACTCCCAAATATTTCCTTAAATGAATTCACCAAACATACATTATGACTAATAAATTTATAGTCATTCACCAACAGAAAAAGCCAAAGCCATCGAATAAATTATTCAGTGAATTGTTCACCCAAACTCCTTCCCCCCATTGTGCACAATGAGTCCACATCCTGCTATGCTAAACCTTAAGAACATGTAGTCCCCTAACTACAAGTTATGTATTTATGTGTGAGCATTTTAAAGTCTGGGATCATATAGGGAGCTGTTAAATGGATATTTTTAAAAATTGTTGAAAAAAAGCTTTTTTATTATTTTTGACACTCAAAAATATGCTTGGAACGTTATGTTACCCATGGGGTGGTTATAGTACTGGAAGTTAGAAATGTACCAATGTGGAGATTGTTCTTTTACAATGCACTCTAAAGCTGAGATAAACAACAATCAATGCCTATTAAAAAAATGCAAGGTTGCTTTTTATCCTTTGTGTAAGAAAATACATTAAAACATATATAGTGGGTGATGTTTATTACTGGAAATGCACAGTTAATTTGTTCTTAAACACCACATTCAATAAATTGCTGTAGAATTGAATAAATAATAAGCCTGTATAAAGCAGTACCATATTTGTAGCCAAAATTTCTGTTTGCTTTCCATTGTTTAAGGAATGATGACAAGATGAATAGCAAATATTTCCCATTAATTACAGGTTCTTTGGGTATTTTGTTCTCTGTCAAACAAGAGCAGTAAATAGGTTAACTGAAGCATTGTGTTTTTGCAATGGCATAAATTCTACAACTAAGAAACTTTTGGGAAAAAATTTGTTGCCATGAGAATGAATATGAACCATAAATAATGCTGCATATTAAGCTAAAGAAACTATTCTAGAATCGAATTAGACTTTTTGAATGATTTATTATGACTATTTTGTACGTCCCTCCAATTCTATAATCAGGCTACCTCAGTACTTGGATTTATGGGCTCTATCACAATTGGTGTGAGTGGAGAATTCAGATTCAGTAAGGTTTGCTACCTACTTTGCACTGGTGCAAGGCAATGGAAACGGTCAATGGGATTTTCAATTTTTTTCAAAAAATAAAACTTGGGACAGACCAGGCTTAGAAATATTCAACAGAAAAAGGTGAGTTGTCTAGAAAAATGAGCAAAAATCGTGGTTATAGCAGATACTGGTCTGTAAACCTTAGTAGTATTGGTTACTACCAGGCAATTATTGTACTGTATAACACAACTGAAATGCAGCCACCTCTTCAGTAAATGAAGGTTTACATAGTGCTTTACAGACAAATATAGCAAGAATACAAAGTCCCAAGGGATTTCTATCCATGATCAAATCTATCTTCCTTAAGTCGAGTACAACATAGCTTTATGCATCCATCTGGCAATACCATTCAAATATTCCCCAATGCTGAGATCAAATTTGCAAATTCTATACAACAAAAGTTAAACAAACAAACAATGTATATCCATCAGAATAGTAATTATTATAGCTGGGGGGAGGGAACACTAATGGAATAAATCTGCTAATATGCTTTAGAATTTTGTTAATGATTTCACTTTCACTGTGTTCAGATCAAGTTTGTGTTCATTCTCCACAAATATTCTAGCAACTAAGTTTCATGGCAGGAAGGGTGGTGAAGTCGTTAAACTTTAAGTGACTTTTGGAGAACATCCACAGAAAGCAGATCTCAAATGTACAATCATGAATATTCTTTCTGGAAATCAGATTCTAAGAGGTAGAGTCTTCTAGCCAGGGATCACATCTAGAACATATGACCCAGTACATCTGTGAAGAAGTGTACGATCCCTTTTAAAGGGCTAGGCTGGAGCCATTGGCCAGGACAGCCTGGGGTGTAATCAAGGAGGCCCTGTGTGACGGGTTGGGTAACAGAGACCCCATTGGGACTGTCACCTGATGTGCTGAGCCCGTTTTCTCTGCCAGTTTGGGCCTCCAGAACCCTGCTTTGTTGAGCCAGACACACCAGTCTGCTCCAAAACAGACCCAGGGTCTGAACCATGCACCTCAAAGCTGCAGACTTAACTGAAAACAACTTAAGAAGTGCTCCTTTCTCCAGCACCCAGACACCCAGCTCCCAATGGGATCCAAACCCCAAATGAATCCGTTTTACTCTGCATAAAGCTTATGCAGGGTAAAAACATAAATTGTCCCCCCTCTATAACACTGATAGAGAGATATGCACAGCTGTTTGCGCCCCCAGGTATTAGTCACTAACTCTGAGTTCAATAATAAGCAAAAGTGATTTTATTAAATATAAAAAGTAGGATTTAAGTGGTTCCAACTAATAACAGACAGAACAAAGTAAGTTACCAAGCAAACTAAAACAAAATACGCAAGTCTAAACCTAATACAGTAGGAAACTGAATACAGGTAAATCTCACCCTCAGAGATGTTCCAATAAGCTTCTTTCACAGATTAGACTCCTTCCTACTCTGGGCCCAATCCATTTCAGACCAACATTGTGGCTTATGGCCTGGGTTCAGCAATCACTCACACCCCACTTAGTTACAATCCTTTGTTCCAGTTTCTTTCAGGCATCTCTCTGGGGGCAGAGGCCATCTCTTGAGCCAGCCGAAGACAAAATGGAGGGGCTTCCAGGGCCTTTTATATTCTCGCTCTTGTGAGAGGAAAGCCCTTTGTTCTTCTGTGCAAAATCACAGCAACAAGATGGAGTTTGTAGCCACCTGGGCAAGTCACATGTCAATGAATGATTCAGCCTTTTGCAGGCCAATGCCATTGTTTACTTGTTATTTTGAATGTTCCCAGGAAAGCTGAGATGTAGATTGGCATCTCCCAAAGCAGCTTTGGGGGCACGGGTCACACCCTGGGTCTGTGTTGGAGCTGACTAGTGTATCTGGCTCAACAAGGCAGTGTTCTGAAGCCCAAACTGGCAGAGAAAATGGGCTCAGAGGTAGCCTCAGCACATCAGGTGACAATCCCAAGGGGGTCTCTCTGACCGAACCCGTCACACCCTGCCCTGCATTAGGCTGGGCTATTTAAACAAGAAGAGGAAGTTGAGCAGTGGAGAGGGGAGAAAAATCCATGCAGGCTGCAGTGGGTGTTGGTTTCTCTCAGGCTTCAGGACAGAATCCTGATCAAATGTAGAGACTTGGTTTGAGGACTTTAAGTTTGGGAGCTTTGAACCAGGTTCCAGAGATGAGGACCGTATGAACTCTGATGTAATTGCCCCTGTACTGAAATATTTCAGAGGACATGCTATTTTATTGGTATGTGTTGGCGTCTCCTTGCCCGGATCCATTAAAGTGAGCTTATTGCCACCCTAACTGGGAGAAATCTAAGGCAAGGGGCACCTGCAGTGCCATGCCAGGCCACAAGGGGTTTCATGGGGATAGCCCACCTCTTTACAGTATCAAATCAACCACTCTCATTTCACAGCTTGCAAATAATCTTGCACTGGGTGAGAAAAAACAGTCACTCGCATACTTGTTTGCAAGACAAGGAATATCATATAGAATTATAGATTAGGGTTGGAAGAGACCTCAGGAGGTCATCTAGTCCAATCCCCTGCTCAAAGCAGGACCAACACCAACTAAATCATATATGAGAACTGCGTCTTATTTTATCTGAAGTAGTACACCCTAACACCTATCAAAGGATAGGTTAGACACCTTTCTCTCTCCCTGACCATAGAAGGTAGAGGGCAGAAGGATGGACCAGTTTCCCCATGTCTCACTTTCCCATGTGGGGTGAAGCAATTGGGTGGCAGGGGAAATGAGAAGTGGAGATTGGCTTCTCAAGAAAAGTAGGCAATGGTGACGTAGCCATATTATAATAATGTCCTGCAGTCTCATCCTCTCCACTGGGAATTCTATATACAAGTCAGACAGAGGAAACTATCCTTCCATTATCACCTAACTGCCAATTGAGTTTGTACCTCAATAGGAACTAGTGTGGATCAGAGGATAGAGCAAAGGCTTGGGAATTATGGACCTGATCTTATGCCCATTTGAAATTAATGAAAGGATGCCCACTGACTTTACAGGACTGGAGAACAGGACTTGTCTGGGGCTTATCTACTTGGAACGGTAACCTGTTGCACATTAATGGGTCCATGAAGTGCTGTCTGAAACAGTACCACATTAAAGCACACTAGGGAACCTTTAGTGCACACCAGTAGGGTCTACATGGCCCAATTAAGGCACAACACATTAGTGCACTTTAGAAATTACACTTCTGTAGTAAGCATTCCCTCACTGTGCCCCTGGATTCTATTCCTAACTCTATCAGTAACATCTTGTTTAATGGTGAAGTACAGGTCTGTCGCATCTTACGCACATTTAACATGCGCGATTTCAGCTTTACGCGGTCGGCAAAAACAAAAAAAGAGAAAAATAACAATAACAATTTTAATACTGAACCTGTAGTGCAGGCGATTCCGCCCGCCATTGAACTCAATGTAATTTTGACTATACGCGGTTTTTGCTTTACGCGCTAACCGCTGAACGCAACCCCCGCATAAGATGAGACAGACCTGTAGTTGTTGCTTCTTCCTGGGATGCTGCAATGCTGTGGTGCACATTCCTTATTCAGATAAAGTATTTGGTAGTGCATCTGTCATGAACATACAGCTAAGGGTAGCATAAAATCCCTCCTTTACCTGTAAAGGGTTAAGAAGCTCAAATAAATGGTTGGCACCTGACCAAAAGGACCAAAAAGGGGAGAAAATACTTTCAAATCTGTGGGGGAAGGTTTTTGCTTTGTGCTCTGTGTTGTTCAATCTGAGACAAAGAGAGAGACCAAGCAAGTAATACAGCTCCTACTGAGATGATACATCTAATATTACAGAAATAGTAAGTAATAGCAAGGAAATGCATTAGATTATCTTTTGTTTTAGCTTGTGAATTTTCCCTATGCTAAGAGTGAAGTTTATTCCTGTTTTTTGTAACTTTAAAGTTTTGCCTAGAGGGGAATCCTCTGTGTTTTAAATCGTATTACTCTGTAAAATTACCTTCCATCCTGATTTTACAGGGGTGCTTCTTTTACTTTTTTCTTTATAATAAAGTTCTGTTTTTAAGAATCTGATTCCAAGGGTCTGGTCTGTGCTCACCTTGGTTACCTATTTGGTTGGTATATTATTCTCAAGCCTCCCCAGGAAAGGGGATGAAAGGGTTTGGGGGAATATTTTGGGGAAACAGGAACTACAAGTGGTCCTTTTCCTGATTCTTTGTCTAACTCACTTGGTGGTGGCAGCGATACCATCCCAGGGCAAGGAATTTGTGCCTTGGGGAAGTTTTTAACCTAAGCTGGTGAGGGGTCTTTCATGCAGGTCCCCACATCTGTACCCCAGCATTCCTAGAGGGAATCCTGATAGCACCAGATGCATGACCAATATGCAAGAATATAAGGGTACATCTAGACCTCAAAAAAAAAAAAGACCATCACAAAACAAAAAACCCCCACAGAAGTCGGTCTCAGAGCTATGGGGCTAAAAACAACAATGTAGAAGTTCCTGCTTGGGCTGGAGCCTGGGTTCTGAAACCCAGTGAAGGGGAAAAGAGTTTCTCAGAGCCCAGGTTTCAGCCTGAGCCAAAACACGTACACTGCTATTTTTAGCCCTGTAGTGCAAGCCTGAGTTAGCTGACCTGGGCTCAGAGACTCAGGCAGTGTGGGGTTTTTTTTTGGCAGTGTAAACGTACCCTAAGACATTACAGCTGCTAGGCTCCATAGACTTTAGCACCTAATGGGGCCCAATAAACACTCCACACACTGCATTTTCTGGCCACACTCAGGGCCTGCCAGGTCTCTCAGTCACTCTCCCTCACTGACCCACTCTTGACTATCCTGCTACTTGCCATGGAATCTTGCACTTCTGTTCTAGTGCACAACTTCTCATCATAGCACGAAGAACTTTCTACACCTTCAGTTTTCTCATCTGTAAAATGGCTGCTTCTTAGAATCTTTACAAAGTGCTATTTAAATGCTAAATTTTAGTATATCGCATCTGACGTTTCCATTATTGATTGTGACACAAAGTGGGGAATTTTTTGAATATTTTGTATGAATACAGTGTGTGCCTCAGTTTCCCCCATGTGTTGCATGATTAACCAGGACCAGGGTGTTCGGTCTTTGCTGAGACCCCTTGTGGACCAGTTGTGACTACAGTTCAGTCGCCTGGGCCCAGACAGTGGCTGGACATTTTGTAACCTAGCAACCGATGACCGGGGGACCCACCTTCTGCAAGAAACCAGCCAGCTGTGGCAGTCTGGAGAACAAAGAGCTGAGGTGGAGGCCAGGTGACCTGGTTTTGCCCGGGAAACACAACAAAGGATGGAGGAGGAGCAAATGGGTGTGGCATAGTGTGGGCTATTGAAAGCACAACTCAGTCTCCTGGATTGGCTCTCGGGGGAAGGGCCAGGGCTCTGGGTTTGACCAAGATGGAATTTGCTGTAACTTCCTTTCTACGGTGCGTTCCAGACAACTAACAAACCCTTCAGTTTTACAATGCTGGCTGAGCATCTCTGCTGACCGTGGAAGCTGGGGTGCATGGCTCTCCTCTGGGGTGTGTGCAAGGCTTCCCCAGGTGTGCTACTCAAGTGGACTCACTGTGGGAAGCTCAGCACTCCTGTTTCAGGCCATGAAGGCTCAGAGGTTGGTCCCAGGAGGCACACCCTAGTGACAGGGGGTTGAAACACTGGAGAGGGTCCTGACGGGGATTGATTGATAGCTATTCAATAGCACCAAGCCTGTGCACCCATGACACTAATATCCTAGCAAGCCTGTAAATCTGCAGTATCTGTGTTTATATTTGTTCTGTAAGAATATTGATTAAAAGGTTAGGGGGAAAAAGAATAATTGGTCCAGCTCTTGGAGCTTAGCTGCTATCAAAAGTGAAACAGCTTGGCTGTTTTAATTAGATTTTTCTGCACTATGCCAAGCAGAATGAATGCACAACTTCCATTAACTGGATTTCCACACTGTCTCCTTAACTAATGGGAATTTTCAAATTCTAGCATCCATCAAGTTTTACGTAGACTCAAACACACTTCTGAAGCAAAAATCCATATATTTAATTAGAGCGGTCAAAAGTAAGTGAACTAATTTAGAAGTCAGTTTTAAGCAGAAAAAAATAGTTACATATGGATGTTCAGGATGTGGTGATGATGCAACAAAGGCATGATAGCCAGCAATTGGGATTCCGCCCAATTTATTTTATATGTGATGTTGGATTAAAATGGTAAAACAACAAAGTCCAAGTTTGGTGGCATAATCAGAACTCCAGACAGGCTTTTAGACTAGCCATTAGGGGTGTATGATGAGTACAGTTACATGTGGTCCCTATTGCACTCCCATGGTGGCCAAAGCAATGGGATTTGGAGTGGCAGAAAAAAAAAAAGAGAGTAGGTTTCTCTTTTTTAAGCCAGGCAGAAGATGAAGGGAGAGAGTAGGATGTGATCCTCATGGGGGAAAGCAGCAGAAGCTTCCTGGGGGGAGGGGTGGGGAAGGGAGGAGAGACTGACACAGCTGGCATCCTCCTAAACATTTTTCAGAATCCTAAAATATTTAAGGCCAACATTGGAGTCTCTCTCCCTAACAGCAATGGAGGAAGGTACCACTTCCTCCCATACTCTGCACCTTTCCCAGAATGCTTTGCTAAACCAAACTTCCTTGTATTGAATAAGCTTTCTTAAAACAAACAACTGAAGGTTATTTTGTGGAAGCCTAAAAAGTAGTCAAAAGTGTTTGTCTTCCTATAGCCCAGCCTAGGTTTGCTTTAGGTTTTGTCATTTGGGAGGAAAACAGTTGCACAAAGTGACTAGTCATAAATTTGATATTCCTTATTCAGTTACATACACATGAGGGAGCTTTCAGGAACGTTCCTCATGAAATTAAACACATAAGGAAAATATGAAACTAGTATATTTATTATTTGATCACAGCCAGAAGTGAGATAGGAGCCTCACAGAACAAATAAGATGACATGACACTGTCCCCAAAAGTTTACAATCTAAATTCAGAGATGAAACCACAGGGAGAAGTACGATCAGAGCTTACAGCAGTGAGATTACTGAGTCAATCTAGTGCGTAACATGAGGAAGACTAAAGAAATAAATCTTTTTATTTATTAACTTGTAGTAAAAAAGTTATTTGTTGACTCATTTTCTGTAGGTGTCATAGCAATTGAGTCTTGACAAAGTGTTTAAATGCTAGAAAAGACACTTTTTGGATGAATTATCCATCCCCCTTTTCTGGGCACTAAATGGGTTATGAGACTTTTTAACTAAGAGTTTTCTTGACTTCCAACACCTCAGAGGCTGTTCTAGATTTGATTTTGACAAATAGGGAGGAACTGGTTGAGAATTTGAAAGTGGAAGGCAGCTTGGGTGAAAGTGACCATGAAATGGTAGAGTTCATGATTCTAAGGAATGGTTGGAGGAGAAACGGCACAATAGAGATAATGGATTTCAAGAAGACAGACTTTAGCAAAGTCAGGGAGTTGGTAGGTAAGATCCCATGGAAAGCAAGTCTAAGGGGAAAAAACAGTTCAAGACAGCTGACAGTTTTTCAAAAAGCTATTATTAATGGCACAAAAGCAACCATTCTACCGTGTAGGAAAGCTAGGAAGTATGGCAAGAGACCACCCTGGCTCTTCAATTATCTGAATCTCTAAAGAGAGTCTGACAAAAAGTGAAAACTAGGTCAAATGACAAAGGGGGAATATAAACAATTAACAAGTATGTAGGGATTAAATTAGAAAGGCCAAGGTACAATATGAGATTAAACTAGCTAGAAACATAAAGAGTAACAAGAAAACATTCTACAAATACATTAGAAGCAAGAGGAAGATCAAGGATAGGGTACGCGGGGGGGGGGGGGGGGACAATAACAGAAAATGTGAAAATGGCAGAAGTGCTAAATGACTTGGTTTTAGTTTTCACCAAAAAGGTTACTAGCAACTGGACCTCTAACAGAGCATGCCAGTGAAAATGAGGTAGGATCAAAGGCTAAAATAGGGAAAAAAACAAGTTAAAATTATTTAGACAAGTTAGATGTCTCCAAGTCACCAGAGCCTGATTAAATACATCCTAGAATATTCAAGAAGCTGACTGAGGAGATACCTGAGCCATTAGTGATTATCTTCAAAAAGCCAGGGAAGATGGAAGAGAGTCCAGAGGACTGGAAAATGGCAAATATAGTGCTAATCTATAAAAAGGAAAATAAGGACAAATGTAAAGTACTCCTCTTAGGAACAATCAGTTGCACACATACAAAATGGGAAATCACTGCCTAGGAAGGAATAATGCAGAAAGGATCTGGGGGTCATAGTGGATCACAAGCTAAATACAAATTAACAGTGCAACACTGTTGCAATAAAAGCAAGCATCATTCTGGGATGTATTAGCAGGAATATTGTAAGCAAGACATGAGAAGTCATTCTGCTCTACTCTGCGCTGATTAGGCCTCAACTGGAGTATTGTATCCAGTTCTGGGCGCTACATTTCAGGAAAGATGTGGACAAATTGGAGAAAGTCCAGAGAAGAGCAACAAAAATGATTAAAGGTCTAGAAAACATGACCCATGAGGGAAGATTGAAAAAATTGGGTTTGTTTAGTCTGGAGAAGAGAAGACTGAGAGGGGACATGATAACAGTTTTCAAGTACATAAAAGGTTGTTACAAGGAGGAGGGAGAAAAATTGTTCTCTTTAACCAGTAAGGATAGGACAGGAAGCAATGGGCTTAAATTCAGCCATGGCGGTTTAGGTTGGACATTAGGAAAAACTTTCCAACTGTCAGGGTAGTTAAGCACTGGAATAAATTGCCTAGCTAGGTTGTGGAATCCCCATCATTGGATATTTTTAAGAGTAGGTTAGACAAACACCTGTGAGGGATGATTTAGTCCTGTCATGAGTGCAGGGAACTGGACTAGATGATCTCTCGAGGGCCCTGCCAGTCCTATGATTCTATGATTATTAAGATTAAAAAAGACTCTGGCCACAAGTTTAAACAAGGTATCTAGGATCTATAAGTATCAGAGGGGTAGCCGTGTTAGTCTGAATCTGTAAAAAGCAACAGAGGGTCCTGTGGCACCTTTGAGACTAACAGAAGTACTGGGAGCATAAGCTTTCGTGGGTAAGAACCTCACTTCTTCAGATGCAAGCGTCTTGCATCTGAAGAAGTGAGGTTCTTACCCACGAAAGCTTATGCTCCCAGTACTTCTGTTAGTCTCAAAGGTGCCACAGGACCCTCTGTTGCTTTTTACAGATTCAGACTAACACGGCTACCCCTCTGATACTT